>NW_007726314.1:468107-477022 GCF_000696425.1 Galeopterus variegatus | reverse complement strand
AGTTCCTGACCCACAAACCCACAATCTCAGCATTTCATAAAATGTTCTGGAGGCACTTTCTTTCACAATTTCAGGGCTTTAGAGTCTAGAGAAATAAAATCAAACTGTCAGCTTAGAACGGAGATTATCTTTTTTTTTTTTTTTTGGGCTTTTTTTTTTTTTCCGTGTCCGGCAACGGATCGCAACCCTCAGTGTTGCCCCCGTACCGGACGGGGACCGGCAACGGGATCGCAACCCTCGGCGTTGCTCCCGCGCCTTGCTCAGCCAGTGAGCGGGAACCAGTCTGTATGTGGGATCCGAACCCTCGGCGGGAGCGCTGCCGTGCTTCCCAAGCGGCGCACTATCCAGTGCGCCACTGGGCCGGCCCCGGAGATTATCTTGATAAGATAAAATTTCTAAATCTCTGTGGCCTCTGACCCACTCACTACAAAGAGACTGCTGCAGGGTTTCAGGATCTTAAATAAGGCAACTCCAACAGCAATTTGGTTGTGAGCTTACAACTTCAGCAATTCTGTGACTTGCTGCCTGACTCTATGTTTCAACTTAATTCAGTGTATGTTTTCTCCACTAGGTCCCTAAGCAGAAAGCAGATTGTGATGATATCATTTTCCAAATCACAAGCTGCAAGTCCACCTGAAGTTTGTTAGTAAATGACAGCCACAAATTTCTTTTCTGGTTTCTACAAACTCCCTCTCCCCTTCCTCCCAAATTCAAGTAAGTCTCTATCAGAATTTTAAATTAATCATTGGAACAAATATATGAGTCCCCTGACCACAAAGAACTTAAAATACCAGAGGGAGATAAATCCTACTACTGAAGGAAATGATAAGCACATGCGACATTCAGGACCCTTTCTAATACACAGTCAACACCTATCTTTGGGGAAAATGTTTTAAAGGTTTCAGGAAATTAAACAGTTATTACTTGACATCCCAGAGCACTTGGACAGTATGTGTTTATTATTCAAAATAATGTATAGAAAATACTAATTTTATATAAGAATCAAGGCACATACTGAATAGCCTCTACTCCTGACAATAGTTCCCCAAGAAAATCCATGAACATGATCAGTTGCTTCTTCACCTTTTTAGTCTCCTATACCTGCTTCAAGCTGTCCAGCCCTCAGGGACAACTTAACAACACAGCTCACAAATAGATTTTTCCCCAGAAAAAAGAAATCCAGCAGCCCACCAAAACTGTCACCAGCCCTTCCCACACTTACCAGTGCCATAGGGAGGATGCAGCTGATGGCAGTGAGCATCAACGGCCTGAAAAAATACAGGTGGTAGTTTCAATTTTTATTTAGAATTCTTACTTGCCAACTGCCTGAAATCTTTTAAGGCTACATGAATGGATCTTCATGTTTCAGCCTGTGTTAAGCCACTTCATGGTCCAATCACATGCGTTAACTAGTGGTCACTCACTAAAAAGGGAAGATGAAGAAAAGGCATGAACTATGGGCCAGCTTCTGGGTCTGGGGTAGAAAGGGAAGTGATATAGGAAAATCAGCCTAAAGAGATCAAGATGGATGGATTCAGATCTTGGGGGATAGGGGGAGGGAGGTAAGAATGTACGAAAGGGATAAGAGGAAGAAACAAGGTTAAATCACAGAGACAAAGGAATAGGTGAACATCAGCCTAGGATGTGGCAAAATCAGCACTGATGTGTTGGTGGTGGTGGTGGTGGGGTCCCAGAGGACTTCTGACCTTAGGTAAGGCTCACTCCTGAAGTCTAATTTAAATGGTGGGACTTCACTTCTCTCATACTTCACACCTACATACTCTCAGCCTCTAAAATGTCAGCTCTCTAGCACCTCCTCATAACTTTGTTTCCTTTTACTTTTTCTTTACTGGTCCATGGAGGGAGAGCTGACTTGTAATCAAAGCACCCACATGTTATATGTGCTTTTAAATCTTAATAGTTTTTAAAAATTCTTTTCCTGGTGGCTGGCTGGTGAGGAGATCTGAACCGTTGACCTTGGTTTTACAAGCTGTGCTATAACCAGCAGAGGTAACTGGCCAGCCCTGTACTTTAAAATCTGATTAATAAACACAAATTTCAAGATTTCTCACCAGTCTAACCTTAATTCAGTCCTAACTGCTATGGTCTGCAATCATTAAAATCAATACCAAAAAAAACAAAGACCTCACTCAATAAAAAGTTATTCATGCAAAATGCAATAAAGCAAAAATATGAAAAACATCATTCCTTGGCTATGAGGGTACTTTTTTATTATTATTATGAAAATTTTCAAATATCCATAAACACAAAACCCATGTATCCATCACCCAGCTCTAACAACAGCTTGTGGCCAGGTCTACCACATCTTCATTCCAATCAACCCCCAACCCTCCAGATTACTATTAAGTAAATCCCAGCCAGCATATCTTTTAGGGTGCATTTAATCGAAAATCTCTCTGGGAAGTGGGGCCGGCCCGGTGGCGCACTGCTACAGTGCGCTGCTTGGGAGCGCGGTGTCGCTCCTGCCGAGGGTTCGGATCCCACATACAGACTGGTTCCCGCTCACTGGCTGAGCGAGNTGTTATCCATCATAAAATTGATATAGACTTACCATTCTAAATTGTCATCCAATAAAAAGAGCAGTTTCAATACTACTACAATGACAGCCACAGCTTGTACATCATATTTAACAGTTTTTGCCATTTTAGCTACAGGATCAAATGTCAGAAAATCCACTTCTCCTATTCCAGTCATGTTTACCACTTGGCAGGTTAAACTGTGCATTTCATCTATTGAAGAATAAAACAGTAAAATGTGAATTAGGTTATTTGGCTAACTACACATGCTAATGAGTATACCCACAAGATAACCTTTATCTTAAAACATGATACTATGTTAGAACTCGGAGAGAGACGTTTTGTGAATAAAGTAAACGAAAAAATAATACCTGTATAGAAAAAATGGTAGAATCTTGGCACGGCTTATCTTTTCCTATTTTCACTTCCTAAAACATCTGCTATTTGTAGGACACATCTTGGCTCCTTGTAGACAGCCACACATCAGTGTCCTGTTGTTTCATATATATCTTGTCTGTTTCTATAGCAATGTGTACTTATCTGAAACTAAGTCCCCTGAAAGCTTCTCTAAGAATGTACCCGCACTGGCTGGCACGCTGGCTAGCACAATGGAAGCCCTCAACATGTGTTTCACCAGATGTACTGTTTTCCTAAAGAAATATATGCTCAGCATAGCCTGCATCTATTATGGCCAAATAATGTGGGGCGTGGAACCAGAAAACCTAGGACCTATATTTAGGCTCTCCAAAAATTAACTTTATGACTCTGGATTAGAGTCACTTACCCCCAGTTTCTTCACTTAAAAAATGAGTAGCTCCAGAGTCTACATGGTCACATTTAAAGACACTGAGGAGGGGTATTTGTTGCTTCAGAATGCTTAAAACCACTGTTAGCTTTCTGGGAACCCTAAAACCTCTCTTTGTAAAAATACCACATACCCAGCCCTCTTCTTTTGATCAATGACACCATACAACTGATGGCACTGTAGAGAGCTGTCTTTGTAAATTTTGAAAATGGCACATCCTAGAGATCCTCTTACAATCTTTTTTTTCTCCTTTAGAGACACAGTCTTGCTATGTTGCCCAGGCTGGAGGGCAGTGGCTATTCATAGGTGGGATCCCAATACTGATCAGCATGGGAGTTTTGACCTGCTCAGTTTCCAACCTGGGCTGGTTCATCTGTCCTTAGGCAACCTGGTGGTCTCTCACTCCCGGAAGATCACCATATTTGTGCCAAACACCTGATCGGCACTGCAGCCCAGAACGTCTGGGCTCAAGCAATCCTGTTGCCTCAGCCTCCAGAATAGCTGGGACTACAGGCCAGCTCCCCCATGTCCGACATCTTATAATCTTATGTATGAGTGGTCTGCAAATCAATTTCAGACATTTTATTTTTATTTTTTTTTTTTTTTGTCTTTTTCCGTGTCCGGCAACGGATCGCAACCCTCAGCATTGCCCCCGCACCGGACCGGGGACCGGCAACGGGACCGCAACCCTCGGCGCTGCTCCTGCGCCTCGCTCAGCCAGTGAGCGGGAACCAGTCTGTATGTGGGATCCGAACCCTCGGGCGGGAGCGCCGCCGCGCTTCCCAAGCGGCGCACTATCCAGTGCGCCACCGGGCTGGCCCCAGCCCCTTCTAGAATTCTAACAGATTCCCACGGGGATGATACATAGGCAGGGTGATTACCATTTCAGCAAATCAAGGGTTTGTCCAACAACCAAAATAAAAACAAATGCAGACAGGAGCTGATATCAAATGAACTGCATGCAGTAGGATTAAATGCTGAGTCTCCATTCCTGCAGCTAGAGGCCCATTTTGTCCAAAAGTGATTTCAAACATGCTCTGTCTCTTCCAGCTACCGCTACTGTGAGGAGGCAAAGGAGAGGGAATACCAAATACCAGCTAGGCAGTATCATCCAGGTCTCCACTCTTCTCCAAAGAAAGGATACCTCAGAGGCCAGTACATCTTAATAACAAAGACACAAATTCCAAAGTATGTTTCAAAGACAGATCTTCTACTCGACTGGCTGCTATCCTTAACGATGCTAAAACATACAAGTATAACCCTATTTCTGTAACCTTTCTGTTTATGTAAAACTCCATAAACAGAAAGGAACAGAATGAAAGCTCCTTGAGGACAGAGATTTTTTTTTACTGTTTCCTTCTCTGCCATAACCATGCACTGGAATAATGCCTGTGCCAGCACTAGGTCCCATATGCTAAAACCACCTTCTGCCTGTTTACTGTGGTCCAGTCTCAAGACACCCACACCCTTCTTCACAGAGCATGTAAAAGGCCTTCCAAGCCCTCAAGCATGGACAGTCTAGCAGGAGAGGACAGACAGAGGTCCTCTGAGGAAGATAAAAAAAAGGATGGAGACCTGAGAGATCTCCTGAGGGTTGCAGGAAGGGCGGAGATACTGACGGGAAGTTTGAGTAGGCAAACACCAAGTATTTGGGTTAGGGAGAGGAGCAATAGGAAGGAGTTCAGGCTGGAGCCTGGAGAAGCCACTTTAAGTTTTTCAACAGAGCAAGATAATCAGAATGGTGCTTTCAGGGGACATATCAGAGAAATACAAAGTGGAAGCAGAAAAGATTTTATTCTTTATTTTTATCTCTTCTTTCACCATTCTAAAAAAGGAGGGGGAAGAAACTAAAGGCAAACAGACTTTTAAATTCTTTTAAGGTAAAGGTCAAACTATTTTTTTCCACGCCAAGGTCCAGGGATTGATCCCTGTACCAGCCAGTTGCAAAAATAAATAAACAAACAAACACTTTTTTTCCCCATTTCTCCCAGCAACTATCTGAAAACTGAACAGAAGAAATTCAGGAAGCACTTGTTTGTTGGAAACCAATTCTTAACCTACCCCAATTACCAATGAACAAAGAAAATCAAATGATCCATAAAAAGCACTTTGATGAAAAGACCACCACACCACCACCACCACATTCCTCTCCACCACCAGTCTTCCTATCCTGGAAATCTCTTCCAGTCATTTGTCTAGGTTCTTCTGGTTGTTACCAACGTCACTAAGTACACCCACATCTCTCTACTAGACTTGGTTTGCTTATACTGCTCCCCACCTCCCGCTTTCATGCCTTAACATTTTGATATTTAAATCACTATTTTTAGTTCCTCTATCCATTACCTTTGTAACATTAAGATACTGTTCACAGGACCAGAACTGCATTTTCTTCCCTGTGGTTCCGATGTCACTACCACTGGGCCATTCAAGGGGAAATGTTCATACATTAAACACAAATACATTATTTATCTGCCACTTATTATTCATACTCATGCCACAAACTCATATGTGGCTTTATATTTGGACATTGACATTTTATGTGTAGTTTCTCTACTTTGCATGGCAATTCTAATCCACCCTCATCCCTTGTAAAGAGTTCTGTGGTTTCTTCACCATATCCCTACTATCTTCTGGCTTCTTCATTCTGTCTCTTGCCTGGAATCCACTCCATTCCTACCCTTGAAGAGATTTCTTGGATCCCAAAACTTTGCTCAAATTTTAGCTGAATGCTTTCCAGGCATGTTCTATAGCTTAAAATCATGAGATGTTTCACTGTACTAGGTTAATTCAACCATTTCTTGTATTCTTCATTTTCCTCTCTTTTGGTTTTCATTTTCAAGTAACTACTTCAAAAAAGGTATAAAGGAAATAAATTTTGGGAGTCCTTGCATGTCTGAAAACAAATTTATTTTGCAATGACAGAATTCTAGGTTTAAAATCATTTTTTCTCAGGACTCTGAAGACTTGCTCCACTGTCTTCTGGTTGTCACTGTTGCTGATGAGATGTCTTATTACCGTATCTTGAAGAAGACCTGGTACATCTTCATGGAAACTTTTAGGGTTTCCTTCTATCCTTGTTCTTCTGAAATTTCAGTGACAATTCTAACAGTGAGTATTTATTTATTTATCCTTCTGGGCAATATGAAGATTGTAGATTGCTCTTTTTAGCTTCCAGAAATTTTGTTCTATTATATTTTTAATATTTTCCCTCTTTCAATTTTTTGTCCTCACTTCCCAGAAATTCTGGTAGATGTGTTGGATCTACTGGATCGATCTTCTATGTCTCTTTTGTTCCCCAAATATTTTTTTGCCTATTTTTTTTGGCTTTATATTGAGAGATTTTTCTTGATTTTATTTTCCGATCTATGAAATATTTTTTAATTTGGCAAACCTATAATTTGTCTCCATGAGCTCTTTTATTTTCTGTTCTTCCTGACAGTATCTCTAATTGTTTTATGGATGCTGCATCTTCTTTAATATCCTAGAGAATACTAAAAAGTCCACTTTTAAAAATAAGCCAAATTATCTATTATCTACTGGTCTCTTTCAGCTAGTCAATTTTTCTGTGTCTCTTTCATTTTGCATATTTTCCTCAAGTGTCTAGGGACTCTGGTTAGACATTCACATTAAAAAACAAAGGGTCACCATAAAAAGGGATGAAGTACTACTGATTGGATGAATGCTACAAATTGCATGAATCTTGAAAATATGCTAAGTGAAAGCAGCCAGACACAAAAGGTCACATATTGCATGATTCCATTTATATAACATACATATATATATATAATAGGTAAACCCACAGAAAGAAAGAGATTAGTGGTTGCCAGGGGCTGGGGAGGGTAGTGTGGGAGTAAGTGCTTATTGAGTACCAGGATTCTTTTTGGGATAATAAAAAACACTTTGGAACTAGATGGAGATAGTGACTGCACAACATTGTAAATGTACTAAAGGCCACTGAATTGTATGCCTTAAATGGTTAATTTTATGTTACATGAATATTACCTTGATTTTTTTTAAAGGGGGAGGAGGTCAGGAAAATCAATCCTAAGCTCTGTGTACCTGAACAGAATCTTTCAGCTGACAGGCATTCCTTTAGGGTGTCTGATCACAGGCAGCTGTTACTCAAGACTCAATGGCCCCCAGCATGAGAAATGAGATCAGCCAAATCTCATATTCTAAGGGCCCTATTTCTTCCCAGTTTATTCCATTTTTTTTTGCCTAGAGACCAAGTGGGGGCAGGCAGGGTTGACTGTTCTACATACAGACCTTTAATTAATCTCCCTACTTGCAGCACACATCTCTTCCAGCCTTCATCAGTCAAATTAGAGCTCACAGCCTCTTCAAAGATCTGCTGGACAAACCGCTCCCATTTGCAATGATGTACCCACACAACATCCTTCCCCAATATGTTCTCTTTGTTAATATGTGTTTATAACATGTATGTGCCTTTACTTTCACTTTTGTGGTATTTAACAATGGAGGGGCACCCTCATATTGACTTTATCCCTTTTAATAATCTCTTTCTCCCAGCCCACTCTGGTCCTCCAGGCAACCGTTGATTTACTTTCCAACAGGTGAGTTTGTATTTTCTAGAACTTTACATGAATGACATAATAAAGTGTTTATTCCTCCCCCCCCCCCGGGTTCCCTCATGTGGCATACTTATTTTGAGGTTTATCAATGATGTTTACATGAGTAGTTTATTCTTTTTATATTCCCCCCCCCCCCCCCCGGGTTCCCTCATGTGGCATACTTATTTTGAGGTTTATCAATGATGTTTACATGAGTAGTTTATTCTTTTTATATTGCTGAGAAGTATGCTGTTCTATGATTATACCACTGTTCATTCATCTATTTATGGATATTTGGGTTTTTCCAATTTTTGACTATTGCAAATAAAACTGCTACAAACATCTGAATACCAAAATAAACAAACAAACAGAGGGGACCAAAGGTACGTAAGTGCAGCCAACCATCATGAAGCAGAAGCCAGTGTTAATAAGCTTGCCAAAAGAAAGATTTGGCATGTTCTATTACAGTACCATAAAATTAAAATTTTTTTTTTCCTTTTTGTCTTTTTTCGTGACCGGCAACGGATCGCAACCCTCAGTGTCGCGCCCGTACCGGACCGGGACCGGCAACGGGATTGCAACCCTCAGTGTTGCTCCCGCACCTCGCTCAGCCAGTGAGCCACCGGTCTGTATGTGGGATCCGAACCCTCGGTGGGAGCGCCGCTGCGCTCCCAAGCGGCGCACTGTAGCAGTGCGCCACCGGGCCGGCCCTAAAATTAAAAATTTTTAAGACACTCACATTGTACTTATAATTACAGATACCATCAGTCATCTTTATAGCTATTCATTATCAAAAAGGACATAACACCAAGGTCGAGGGTTTGAGTCCTAAACCAGCCAGCTGCCAAAAAAAAAAAAAAAAAAAAAAAACCCCAGGATATAAAAACCCACTTTTATCTTCATAATCGATTAAATATAAAGTTATATTTAGACATCAATAATACTATAGGAAGCCTATCCAACTTATAAGCATAGTTGTGCAGTTCATATTTATACCCTATT
>NW_007726314.1:456839-467219 GCF_000696425.1 Galeopterus variegatus | reverse complement strand
TATTATTTTTTTTCCTTTTTGTCTTTTTTCGTGTCCGGCAACAGATCGCAACCCTCAGTGTCGCTCCCGGACCGGACCAGGACCAGCAACGGGATTGCAACCCTCAGTGTTGCTCCCGCACCTCGCTCAGCCAGTGAGCCACCGGTCTGTATGTGGGATCCGAACCCTCGGTGGGAGCGCCGCTGCGCTCCCAAGCGGCGCACTGTAGCAGTGCGCCACCGGGCCGGCCCTAAAATTAAAAATTTTTAAGACACTCACATTGTACTTATAATTACAGATACCATCAGTCATCTTTATAGCTATTCATTATCAAAAAGGACATAACACCAAGGTCGAGGGTTTGAGTCCTAAACCAGCCAGCTGCCAAAAAGAAAAAAACCCAGGATATAAAAACCCACTTTTATCTTCATAATCGATTAAATATAAAGTTATATTTAGACATCAATAATACTATAGGAAGCCTATCCAACTTATAAGCATAGTTGTGCAGTTCATATTTATACCCTATTCCCACTCTGGTTACAAAACCAGTAAGCCCCAAAGGCCACACATTCTTTTAGCAGTCAAAGAGAGCAAGCATCACTCCCTCCTCAGTTCAATTACCTGAATCATTTCACAATTTTTTTTTGTACTGCCACATAAATATACTGTAAAAGGTCTTGGCCTCATTTCTGAAGATTTTGTTTTATTACAACTATATGAAGTTCAAGTTTCTGTATCAGGAATGCCAAAACATTCTGACATGCACTACAAGCTGGGAACTTCAAAATTGAAAGATAATACTAATCTTTCTATGAACTTTTTGAAGTACTCTCATACATCTGTTACTAGATATTAAATCTAAAAAAAAAAAAAAAAAAAAAAAAGATATTAAATCTGTTACATCATCTCTACTTAGAGATCACTTGGCTTCATGAGAAAGCCTTTTGACAAGCATGTCTTCTGTTTACAAATGGGAGAACACAGAAGTATAGGTTTGGGGTTAAATTCTCAGCTTCTGCATTTATTGACCCAGTCTTAGACAGATCAACAACAGGCAACACTTATTGAGAATATAACATAATGAGGTATTTTTGCTAGGTACTCATATGCAAAGAAAAAATGTGGACCTCTATTTCAAAGAGTTCATATCCTGGCATACAAACAAATAATTTGCAATCATTTTAAGTACATATCAAGAAACATGCACAAAGTGGCATGGAAGCAAGAGTGACAGACTCCATCTGGGGATCAGAGAGGGATTCATGGGAGAAGGGAGTCAAGATTAAATCCTCTTTTTCCAGCTTGGTGAAGGTGGTACCAACAATTAAGATAGAGAATCCAGGAAGCCAAACTTGATGGCATTGGAGTTACTTCTTGTAAAAGAAAGCAAGGCCATATCTACAGAATCTGGGAAATGATGGCAAGAACACCAAAGAGATTGATAGAGTCCTCAAATAAGGGACAAAAGAAATGAGAGTGGGTAGAGCTGACCAGGAAAGAGTTAGTTACAGAGAGCAACTTTTCCAGAAACCAAACTTTGTTCACAATTAAAAGAACAGCTATGTTTTTCTGTTAAAATCTCCGCACAAACCTTTCAATTATCCTGCCTGTATTTTTCTCTAATTGTGGTCGACACCTTGTGGTCAATAACTTGCGGCTATCACAGTGAAACCATTTGTGTTTATAAAAACCTGTAATAGTCCAACGGGGGTAAACAAGATGGTGGCGGTGGAATGTCGACACTGTGCATAGGCTGGGCCCCCTAGCTGCTCTGCCTCCTCCAGGCGCGCGCCAACCGGTCCCGGGCAGCCTTGGAAATCCCAGGGCCTAGGCACTAGCGGCCTGCGCTGCCTAGGCTGCCCACAGCCCCACCCAGCCGCCACAGCCTCACCAGATGCTCGGGGCAGGGACAGCGCTAAGGCTGGTACTGGGCTGTGCAGAAGTCGACGGCGGAGAAGTGCCCAGAGAAGCACATCTCCCAAGGCCCAGGGGTCCCTCAGAGCGCACCTCAGTTTTGGTGGGTTTCATTGCCTTTTTAAAAATTTTTCTTCTTTTTTTTTTTTGACCCTTTGGAGAAGGAAAGTCGGGACACCAGGAAGAACCACCCAGCTGGGGGGTTGGGGCTCCCGACACCAGGGCCAGGATGGACATGCAGCTGGGCATATTCAGGGAGGGTGAGCTGATGTTGGTGGGGATGGACACCTTTATCCACCACATCAACTCCACCGAGGTTATCTGCCAGCCATGCTGCAAGTGGGCCAATATCACCCACTGAAAGTACCTGATGGGGAACTTTCTGGAAGAAGAGTCCTACAGCAAGGTGTAGCAGGTGCTGGACTCAGAGACGCTGGTCAGGAGAGCAGTCAAGATCCTTAAGAAGTGGCAAAGGATCCCCAGTGAGGAGGCCAACATGCAGAAATAAATTCAACTACTGAGGAGGTTACCGTGCAAAAACATCATCCTGCTGGTGTACTATGAAGAGAAGCAGAAAATGTATATTGTGGAGTACTGCGTGTGCAGCATGCCAGAGATGCCGGACAGTGTGCCCGAGAAGCAGATCCCTATGTGCCATGCCCATGGGTACTTCCACCAGCTCATCAACAGCCTCAAATAACTGCACAGTCAGGGCATCATGCACAAGGACATCAAGCCCAACAACCTGCTGCTCACCACCAGCAGCACGTTCAAGATCTCTGACCCGATGTCATCAAGGCGCTGCATCTGTTTGCTGTGGATGACACATGCTGGAGAAGCCAGGGCTCCTCAGTCTTCCAGCCACTGGAGATTGCCAATGGCCTGGACACCTTCTCTGGCTTCAAGCTGGACATCTGTCTGGCTAGGGTCATGCTCTACAACATCACGACAGGCTTGTACCTGTTCGAAGGGGACAACATCTACAAGCTGTTTGAGAACATCGGGAAGGGAGACTACACAATCCCCAGGAACTGTACGATCCCTGAGGACTGTGGCCTTCCCTCTCCGACCTGCTGAAAGGGATGCTGGAGTACAAGCCTGCCAAGTAGTTCTCCATATGGCAGATCTGGCAGCACAGCTGGTTCTGGAAGAAATACCCATCAGCTGAGGGGATGGTGCCTTTGGTGTCTGCTGAGCCTGGACATCAAGGATTAGTGGTGCAACATGATGGTGGTTCCCTACCTGGAGGACCTGCATGGTGGGGCCAGAGAGGATGAGGACCGGGACCTCTTTGATATCGAGGACATTATCTACAGTCAGGACTTCACGGTGCCCAGACAGGTCCTGGAAGAGGAGGTGGGTCAGAACAGACAGAGCCGGGGCCTGCCCAAGGCTGTGTGCATGAATGGAAGGGAGTTAGCATAGCTCAGCACCAAATCCACCCTCCCTGCCCGTAAGGCCTGCCCCACTAGCGGCAAGATCCGCTGGCTGTCGGCCTGTGAGCAGAAGTGAGGGCACTACCGATAGCCTGTCTCCAGAAGTCCTGCCCAGGTGCCACCGCCCAGGTCCTCCTCCATCTTCTGCCGACTCCCAGGCTGACCAGGAAGGTCGCTGCCATGCCACTGCGCTGGCCACTACTCAAGAGTCAGGAGCATCCCTGAGGGCTGGGCAGGGACTGATGCCCAGCGCTCACTTCGGCTGCCTGAGCACAGAAACTGCCCAGCACTGGACACACTTGTCTCTGCAATCCTGGGTGGAACCTTCCCCAGCAGGGAGGAGGGAGAGGGCCCTGGCCTTCCCATCCACTTTATGTTTAGATGACTGGCTCCTGGCCCTGCCCTGCCCACTGAACAAACCTTCAATGGTTTGTTCTCACTTTGTTACATGTTAGGGCCTCCCACACCTAGTGACGTGCTGAAACAATCACAGCCACAGACGAAGCCAGTGTGAGTACCAGAACTCCTGTTCACCACGCCTGCAGAACCTCCCAGAGGGAGCCATGCAGTTGCCTTACTTTTGTTGCTTGGTTGGTTCTTTTTTCTTTCTCTATTTGTCTTAAAACAGGTGGATTTGAGGAGGGGGGGGAAGATTTGTGATAGTTCAAAGAGGAACACAACATATGCCTCACGTTCTGCCAGTTCATATCAGTTTAAGTAATAAAACCACAGGGCAGACAAGTTTCAGGAGGAGCAAGATGAGAAGTTTCCTGCTATTTTATTCTGCACCTTTCTCTCAAATCTTTCCCACAATTCTTCCCTCTTTGGGCTAGACAAATCTAATCCCTCACTTTTTTCCTACGGCAGCAGGGGTAAAGACATAGTAAAAAAAGAGGATTAGATTTTGAACAGAGTAAAGTCAAAGAAAAGTAAGGGGTGTGCCTCGATAACAAGGACCTCAAAATCAACTAAGCACTTTATTAAGTAGCGCTGTCGACACAAGCACAAGACCAAACACTGCAGCTGACCAGAAATGCAGGAACAATGGGCTATATTCCCCTGCATCCTTTTTCTGTCCCCAATGAAAAATTTGTTTTGTGTTATTTTTACTTTTCTTATCAATGGGCTGCAGGAGAAGGGTACCAGAGCCTCTAGGTGAAGGCAAAAGATCCAAAGTCCATGACCCAAATTTACCATATACACACTCAGAGGCACCAGTCAGAATATGTTTCCAAGAATTTTCTTTAATGTAGATACCACCTTACAATTCAAGATGCACAATCCTGAGGATGTATTTTAAGGAACCACAGCAAACATGTGAAAACACTCCCATCGTTACATTCTTGACCCACATCCACCATGACCGGGCAGTGTTTGAGAACTTATGTGCCAGGCACTTTACATGCATTAATATCACATTTAATGCTGTGAAGGAGGTATTACCATTATTTTATAGATGAGAAACTGAAGCTTAGAGATGTTGAAGGACTTGCCCGAGGTGACATGATATTAAATGGCAGAAGAGGGACTAGAACCCAATCATCTTACCACTAGTCCAGGCTCTAGACAAGGCCTAACAGACACAAAGGCCATATCCATGAAGACGCTCACAGTTCCCAACAACTGTAACAAAAAAAGTACTCCTCTAAATTCCCACTGGGGAAAGCTCAAGCAAACTGTGGTTCAAGAACAAGATGGTGTGGGCCGGCCCGTGGCTCACTTGGGAGAGTGTGGTGCTGATAACACCAAGGCCCCAGGTTCGGATCCTATTAGGGATGGCCGGTTCACTCACTGGCTGAGTGTGGTGCTGACAACACCAAGTCAAGGGTTAAGATCCCCTTACCGGTCATCTTTTATTAAAAAAAAAAAAAAAAAGAACAAGATGGTGTGGGCCGGCCACTGGCTCACTTGGGAGAGTGTGGTGCTGATAACACCAAGGCCCCAGGTTCGGATCCTATTCGGGATGGCCGGTTCACTCACTGGCTGAGTGTGGTGCTGACAACACCAAGTCAAGGGTTAAGATCCCCTTACCGGTCATCTTTTATTAAAAAAAAAAAAAAAAAAAAAAAAAAAGAACAAGATGGTGAGTTACAGCTATTTAAAGTAATTTATGAGGGAAAATGTTTGAAATATACATGAAAAAAGCAAAATACATAAATACATATATACTCGTACATTGATTACTAGAATGCAATGTCCACCAGGGCAGAAATCTTTGTATGTTTTGTTTAAAAGCTGTTTTTCCATTGACTGACACATAGTAGGTACTCAATAAATATTGGTTGAATGAATAAATGAACTGCAGCACAGTAATATCACCTATGAATATGCACAAGACCTGAAGGATCAGCAGGGAAGAAAATTTTTATTTTAGGTTAACAGAATCATGAATGATATTCTTTTTTTAATACTGTAGTAACATCTTGGCAATAAAAATTTAAATATAAATAAATTCAAGATTGGGACACAAATGTCAAACCATCCCTTGATTATACAAGTTTACAGGGTTTCTAAGATAGCCTGAAAGCACAAGAAGACTAGAATGAAAGCTGGCCTTGAATGTGACAAAGAGGTTCTTTTCTGGAAGGTGGTGAGCATGTTGTGTGTAGTGCCAGGTACACAGTGATGACAATAACCTTTCTCAGCTGGCAAGACAGGGACAACTTTGCACTACTTGTACTTAGGCAATTCTCAATGTCACTCGAACATTTCTTATCTCCCTTTTAAAAATAAATTTATACACCAGTAAAACACATATCAGACTTCCAGATTAAAGCACCATGAAATATGTCAACATACCCATTAACAGACAAATATTTGAAACACAGGAATTTAATCTAGATTCTACTTAGATATAGACATGCAAAGAGACCTGACGTCAATCACAAAAATAGAAATCAGATGGCTGCTCAGCACACAAACAGTGTTACGAGGCCCAGCTTGAAGATATTTTCCCATGAATAGTAACAACAACCAAAAGAACCCATTACTTGGTTAATTAATGAATATGTAAATAGATAAAAACAAAAGTCTTAAAATTCAGTTATAGCAGAATAAAAGAAAGTCAATTTAATAATTAAAGTCTTCACCAGATATTATACAAGTACTTGGTGCCACTTAAGAAAAAGGTAAAGTACGAAGAATTTTGTGTTAAGAACATCAATTGATCATATTACAAGTGACAAAGGCATAGACACCAGGTTGTTTTGAATACAGGACTACAGAGACTTCTGCACTTAGAGTCAGAAGCCTTGAAAACTCATTATGATTCATCCACAAATGGAAAAATGATCCACAGAAAAAGAATCTTAAAGAGATTTTCCAGCCACATTTTGCTGAAGAGCAAACACTAGATTCTAAAACAAATTCAAGCAATAGGGTGGCAGAATAGAGGGTTCAAGGAAACATTTTCCCAGCTCTACTACAGTTAATACAGCAATTCGTAAAGCAGGAAGAACTGTAGTAAAAATGCTCATAATTGGCTTATTTCTCCCATCCTATCTGGGGGAACACCAGGCATGAGAAGTGAGCAGTGTAGTTCACTATGCCACTCCTATGCTGTATAAGTTTTAAAAATCTAATTCCTTTCCTCCAGTACTAAAGACACTTTGGGCTACATTCCTGATCCTCCATAATTTATTTCTTTCTACCTATAAATCTTAGTCTCTCACTCCAGCTCAGAAGGTAACCTCCCCACCCTCCATGCTCACTGCCCTGTGGTGCCTGAACTTCTGCAACCTGAACAGCCCTTCAATTCTACCTCTGAGGTCCTCCTATCTCAACACAAAACTCAGGTAGCCTACTATAGCTCCTAGACTAGATCTAGCTTCAAGTAGCCCATTTCTTTTTCCTCCTGAAGCAACTAGGTGGGGCCCTGAACAACATTTGCTTCTCCTGTCCATACTCCTATCGTGATGCTGACAGTAGCACACGAGGTGGGAGACACTTACGGCCTATCACTAACAAAAGCTGGCTCTATGGTCATGACCTTGCCTAAGCTCTGTCTAGGGCTCTACCAAGACTGAGCCTCTTCCCAAACAGGTTGTCAGCAAATGCTGCAAGAGTCCCATGGAACAGTATTAACAGGATTCAGTGAATAACTGACAAAACTCTTCTTGCCCAACTACTGCAACATTTTGTAATAAGAGCGCCTATTATTATGAAAAAAAGGACCTCTTTCATCTATAACAATAATAAAATAATTTTTATATAAGTTTTACATAAAAACATAGTATGTAAAAAAGGCAACTGTTTTCTTTAAAGACTCATACATGACCATTAAAATACCTACTCATAAGATTTTTCCCCCTCCTACAAAACAATGCCTCACTTAGCAATCTTATCCCTCCTGACTATTCCATTTGGGTAGGATGATAACTCATTCTCAAACAATGCTTGTGTTTTGCCACTTTTTGAACACCAGTAGTTTCCTCCTCCCACCAATAGCAGATAAGCATTTCTCTGTTTTCTATCCTTAGCCTTATCAGATTTTCTAGGCACCTTCCTTTCTCAATTAATAATCCTACTCAAGGACTGATCCCAGAACACATACAGGAAGTTCCCTCTGACATCAGGGCCCTCACTAAATTAAAAGCCCAATGTCCCATACAACTGGGATTTTTCTATTTAAGAAACTTCAAATCCTAAAAGTCAATAAAAGGCTTAACTTTATGCTCATTCATAGGCAACTGCCAGGACACAACAAAATAACTAACATAGACATGAGTATCAATGAAAAATTTAAGCCACTCCTCACACTCAGATAGCTTTTATTCATAGATGTTCAAAGGGCCATAATTTTAAATTATGTACACATGTAACATTTTCCACAAGTCAAACAGGACCCAAATCATACAAAATAATTAAATATACCAATATGCCACAGAATTGTGCAAGCAGCACTATGACTGATAGGGATATCAGTGGTGATCTGGGTGACTATCATTATTGATTCCACTTTCAGAGACATGTGCAACAAGGGAGCTAGAGTAGTCAATGCACCAATGAACACCACTGGGTAAAATCAGAACTTAAGTCATTCTCTCCCATCCTCAAAAAATACTAATTACCAAAATAAAAACAATACTGCTCTTTATCCAGCCTGGAAGAGAAAATCTACATGATTCTTTCTCCTTTATTCTTAACAAAGCTGCTTCTGCTCAGCCTCTTTGGCCAAGTTCCTGAAACACTTAAAACAACTCTGAGTCCCTTTATATATGGCCAAGCCACCAAAAGAGCCACAATCCTTGTTGCCCAGCCTGAGAAAGAAAATGGGTGTTAACACACTCCTTAGTGAGGTCTAGGGGAAGAAAAAAAAAATCTGTCTTTCTCTCCATCTGAATTTTTGTGGATTATTTTCCTCTTTGCCCAATTTTCTCTTTAACCTTTTCCTTCTGTTTCAACTCTCTTCTGTCTCTTTTTATTCCCTCATCTTTGTTTTAAGTTATTTTTGCACCTTCTCTTCTCAGTCTTAAGGGCCAGAATAATGCCCTTTCATCAAATAGAGAAGAATGTACAGCAGGGACTAGGAAATCTAGTTCACACCAACAGCAGTAGCTACTGTCATCAACAATTAACAAAATCCACAAGTATCCAAGAAATTTTTCAATTGCTATTGTGGATGAAATACTGTAACAGGAATAATGAAGAGATAAGGTACAAGGCAGTTACTCCCCTCCAGGAACTGACAATGTAGTTGGAGAGATCACGCAAAGAAAATAAGTGAAAAGGTAAAACAACATAAAGCACTCAGAAGACTGCAGTACATAATCTTAAAAAATACACATGGGCTATACTGCTTGGGCACAGACCAAAGGAGGGCACAACCACTGTGTTCAAGGAGCTCTTAAGAAGGCTCACTCTGAAGGATACAGAGAAAGTGGAACCCTCCTACACTGTTAGTTGGACTGTAAATTAATACAGCCACTATGGAAAACAGTATGAAGATTTCTCAAACAACAACAGATAGAACTGTCATACGATATAGCAATTCCACTGCTAAGTATATACCCGAAAGAATGGAAATCATCATGTCGAAGGTATACCTGCACTCCCATGTTTATTGCAGCTCTATTTACAATAGCCAAGAGTTGGAACCAACCTAAATTTCCATCGTCAGACAATGGGATAAGGAAAATGTGGTATAAATACACAATGGAATACTACTCTGCCATAAAAAAGAACAAAATACTACCATTTGCAGCAACATAGATGAACTTAAAGAAAATTATGTTAAGTGAATAAGCCAGGCACACAAAGGGAAATACCACATGTCCTCACTCATAAGTAAGAGCTAAAATATAAACAAATAAATAAAAAAGAAAGAAAGAAAGAAAGATACGACAATCACAATAATACCTTGAACTTTCAAAAGGAGAGAACAGAACTGAGGTTACCAGAGGTGGGAAAGGGGCAGGGAGTAAAGTAAGAGAGGAGTTGGTAAAAGGCCATGAAAAACAATTACACCGTATATCACTGAATATATTAATTATCCTGATTTAAGCATCACATATGGCACACAGGTATTGATATTCAACTCTGTACCCCAAAGGTATGTTCAATCGACTAAGTTACAACAACAACAAAAAATAAGTAAAGTTGAGATGACCAGATAAGATAAATAAATGAATAAATGAGGCTCACTCAGGGAAAGCACAAGCTACTCTGAAGGAGCTCTGAGGGCATGAAAAGGTGAGGAGGTGAAAGGATAGCTTTCCACGGGGAGAAGACTTTCCAGGTAGCTAACCACATGTCAGCCTAATAAGAAGGAAGAATGTAAAATGGCAAATTTTATGTTACACATGTTACCACAATTAAAAAAAAGAAGGAAGGACAGGAGCTTGAGCCCCTCACCTGTCTCTAGCAGGGCAGAAAAGTTGGACAGAGGGCTTGAGAAACTGAGAATTCCAGTACATAGATGGGAACATCCCAATTAACTTAGTCAACTGACACTGGTCCACTGCTTATCCACATACCTGACAATTCCTTTTCTAATTTTATTTTTATTTTTATTTATTTATTTATTTATTGTTCTTTTTGTGACCGGCCA
>NW_007726314.1:452360-456727 GCF_000696425.1 Galeopterus variegatus | reverse complement strand
TATCCACATACCTGACAATTCCTTTTCTAATTTTATTTTTATTTTTATTTATTTATTTATTTTTTGTTCTTTTTGTGACCGGCCGCACCGTGCTCAGCCAGTGAGCACATCGCACCGGCCATCCCTATATAGGATCCGAACCCGCGGAGGGAGCGCTGCTGCACTCCCAGCACCGCACTCTCCCGAGTGCGCCACGGGCTTGGCCCCTTTTCTAATTTTAAGTATCATCATTTTGTATAAACTGACAGTACAGTTAAGGCAAAAGAAACTAGTTGACCAGCAAGGGAGAAAGGTACATGGTGAGAAAGGAAGAGACCTGATGCCTCTTTTCTATAATGGAAATGCCTTCTGGATACAGGGGTCCCAGCAAATTTGCTATAGCCATGGTGCAGAAATCCCAAACCCAGAGGATCTATGGATCCCCATTCTTCAGAGTTTTCTGCTGAGGACAAGAGAGGAAGTCTATAATCACTTGTAGAAATGAACCACAAAAAAGCTTTAGCTATCAGCTTCCAGCCAATTGCTGATAAAGCCTTGAATATCTAACTACAAGGTATTAGTTGGCCTTTGCTGATTATCAGGGAAAAAAAATCCCTTAAACTAGTAGATAAAACTACTTTTCTAGAAATAATACAGGGCATACCTTAGTTATTTCCATTTAAACACCAAGAAAATTTATTTGGTTCAAATCATGCCAATGTGCCCTTTTGATCTTCAATTTGATCAGACAACAAAATCCATGTAACAGTTACCGAAGGAAGATCAGCAAAAACAGTAAAGTAAGTGAAATGTTCCCACTTTCACACAATAGCCAAGTTAAGAGAGGATACACATACTGGGAAACTGTATGACAATAAAAAATGTAAATAGTAAGGACAATAACTGGCCAGAGGTGCAAGACATTCAGAAGTACGGTAGTTTCACTGTTAAGAAAATAAGATTCTTGCTGGAACAACCAACTTTGTTCACTTTTTAGTAAAATTTCCATACTAACACCCAAAAATCAATAAAATACAAGCTATGAGAACTTAGTTTATTCACAGAGTTATTGCTAAAATCTCTTTCAACATTAGACATTAATCATCAGTGTATGAACAAATGAACTCATTAGCCCAAAGCCACTGATTATTCAGGGCAAACTAGGCAGATCTGGATATTCTCAAGACATTTATCAGTCACTCAAACAAGGTTGTGTAGAAGATGGAGATTCTGATGCTCATCATATCTACCACAATAAGTTTCATAAGACTCACCTTCTGAAACAAGTGCAAAGCTGTGCAATTCTGCTACTACGTACTTCTGGTCTTTTTCTTGAATCCATCCCACCCTTCCCCTTTCTAATTCTTAGTAATTTAATAATCTAAGGACCTTAGACATGTATATATTAGAAAAAAAAGTAAATGTAACAAAATGTCCAAATGACACAACATATACTTAAATTTGGTTTCAAGCTACAAGGCCATTCACTCAGTCTGGATGAGATATTAGATAATAATAACAGCTCATCCTTAGATTTAACTGGGGGGATTATACTTGTAATTGACAACACCACTCACCTTTAGGACAGAGGCTAAGCTGGTCATGTGTTCGTTAAGGGCACCTTCAGACTCCTTGTAGGTCAAGCAGGTGAACTGGTATTCCTCAGGATCAAAGGCATCAGCGCCCTGCTGCTCCACATCACTGGCTACTCCCACATAATAGTCCTCTATGTCCCCAGGGTCCTCTTCCTCTTCCTCTTCCTCACAATTTGGGTCATAGTCCTCTTCATTGCTGTCAGACCCCTGGCTATTCATGTCCACGGACATCTTAGCATCCAGCCAAATTGTAGATCGGGAAAGCAGTTGCTTTTTCCCCCTCCCCCCAAACTTTACCGCTTTCTGAAACGCATTAGTGTTTTTGTCTTCTAAGGGAGGAAAAAAAAATAAGTATTACTTTTTCACCATGAGAAGTTTTTTTTGTTTTGTTTTGTTTTTCCCCTGACCGGTAAGGGGATCGGAACCCTTGGCTTGGCCTTGTCCGCACCACACTCAGCCAGTGAGCGCACCGGGCCTACCGGCCATCCTTATATAGGATCCGAACCCGCGGCCTCGGCGCTACCAGCGCCACACTCTCCAGAATGAGCCACAGGGCCGGCCCAGAAGTTTTAACAGATACTATTCAAGAATTAAAATGGCACAGCTCTGACCCTACCCCCAGTATGGCCCTTTCCAATCTGGTTCTCATATGGGGAATCTCACCATCATCCCCCTCGCCCAGGCTTATCAAAGGGAAACACCTCCTGAGAGAGGCAGAAGCAGCTTAATGATGGTAACTTCACATGAAGAGCCTGGCATGAAAGGGCAAAGCCATATGCTGCATGTCAGGGAGTCAAATTGTGATAGACTTGGTCCTTCCTGACAGAGTCCTTTAGGGAAAAGCACATCCCCACAGCTGGCTGCCCATAGGGGAGGCAACTTAAAGGTTTAACTACCAAAGTTTAAAGTTTTGCTAATCATGTCCCAATGAGTGGTGATACAGACAGCACATAAATAGGGACAGTTACTACCCACTATAATACGTAGAAAAAGAAAAACACTGTCTCACACACATCACTCTCGGATGTCTAGAAAACAGGTATATAATTAGTAAAGAAAAATAAAAGCCACATAGCTCTTCAACTTCCACTTCTAGTCTGCAAAATTAATTGATTTTTTAAGTTTTAAAGAGTTCTACTGTACCTTTAAAAGGGGTACTCAGAGGTAAGGAAACTGACCCAACAGTGAAGGAAAACTACAGATATGCTGCCTTAGCAGGATCAAGGCTAAGAAAAACCAGAATCTGGGCCGGCCTGTGACTCACTTGGGAGAGTGTGGTGCTGATAACACCAAGGCCACGGGTTCAGATCCCTATATAGGGATGGCTGGTTATCTCACTTGGGAGAGGGTGGTGCTGACAACACCAAGTCAAGGGTTAAGATCCCCTTACAGGTCATCTTTAAAAAAAAAAAAAGAAAAGAAAAGAAAAACCAGAATCTATTTAGGGTGAAGAAAAAGAGCAACACCAAGTCAAGGGTTAAGATCCCCTTACAGGTCATCTTTAAAAAAAAAAAAAAGAAAAGAAAAGAAAAACCAGAATCTATTTAGGGTGAAGAAAAAGAGTTCAAATTGGTCCAGCTATTGAAAAATCCTCATAGAGCAGAATGTTACTAAATTACATATAAATGAAAAGAGAGCACTAGTTGAGAAAGCTAAACAGTCACAAGTCCTAACCCCACCTCAGAGAAGATTTTGGCAAATACTCATTAACTTTTCTCCATAAGTACTATTTCAAGTGATGATTGGCAGTGAACAATATCAACTAGTAATTTAAATTTAAAAACTAATAGGACCTTAAAATGTAAGAATATTTGGATCCAATAGTATGTAAACAACTTACATATACAAATCTGGATTAAATACAACAAAAGTACAATAAATGGAAAGCCTATTCAAAGTAGATAATCTCTCTTTAAAAAAATAACAACAACAACAAAAAAACGCAATCTAAAACAAAAAGATTAAGAATGAATGTGTACTAAATATGTAACCAGTCTAAAGGATTACAGAGCCACTTTTTTTTTTCCCCCCCTGACCGGTAAGGGGATTGCAACCCTTGGCATGGTGTGGTCCACACCATGCTCAGCCAGTGAGCGCACCGGCCATCCCTATATAGGATCTGAACCCGCGGCCTCAGCGCCGCACTCTCCCCAGTGAGCCACTTTTTAAGGATACTATAAAAATATCAGTGAATCTAAGTTGATAACTATAAATGCTGAAATTCTTAAAAAAATCATATGAATTATAGGGCAGCAAAAGGTTTGCAGTTTGATTTGGGGGAGGGGCGGGGCAGCTGGCCAGTACTGAGGTTTGACTTTTAATAAATTGTTACATATGGTGTGGAACCACCTAATTAAAACTGAACTTAACCATGTATTTTTCTTTAGGAGAAAAAGTTAATCTTTAAATTAAAAATACCTGTAATTCTTGAAGATCTTTCAGGCAGTTGTCACCCAAATACGCTGTCATATGATTTCCATCTAAAATTAAAAGAAAGAATTATATATTTATATTTTTAAAACTGATATCCTGCTTTTGCAAATTTATATTTTTAAAAATATATTTAAAAGGACAAGCAATGAGGGATGAGAACAACTATTAAATTATTTTCTTATAGGTCCCAACAGAAATCCATATGTCATAATTATGCTGACAAGAGTTACACGGTCTTCTAAAAAAAGAACATATTGGGGCCGGCCCGGGGGCGCACTGGATAGTGCGCCGCTTGGGAAGCGCGGCGGCGCTCCCGCCGAGGGTTCAGATCCCACATACAGACCGGTTCCCACTCACTGG
>NW_007726314.1:442917-452241 GCF_000696425.1 Galeopterus variegatus | reverse complement strand
GCCGCAGGAGCATCAGGGAGGGTTGCGGTGCCGTTGCCGGTCCCCGGTCCGGTACGGGGGCAACACTGAGGGTTGCGATCCGTTGCCGGACACGGAAAAAAGACAAACAAATAAATAAATAAATAAATAAAAAATAAAAAAAGAACATATTCAAAATAAATCGTTAATAATTTAGGGCTGGCTAAGTGGCTCAGTTGGTTAGAGTGCAGTGGTATAACACCAAGGTCAAGGGTTCAGATCCCCCTACCGGCCAGCTGCCAAAAACAAACAAAAATTTAACCTGGGTTTCTAGTGATGGAAATGGATGCCCAATTCTCTCTCTCAGTTTGAAAGCCCACCTCCTTACTCGTGTACACCTATCCCTCACATTTCCTAAATTAACTACCACAATTTTAATCCTAAAAGTCACACAGAGGTTGACAAAGCAAATTGTAACTAACTTAAAACTGGACTTTTACTATAAAGTCAACATGGTTCACTGTGGTAACCTAACACAGAATACTGCCAATATTTCAGATCTCACTTTACCCATCAAAAAGTTATTTTCGAAGGGCCTGCCTGTGGCTCACTCAGGAGAGTGCGGTGCTGATAACACCAAGGCCGTGGGTTCGGATCCTGTATAGGGATGGTTGGTTTGCTCACTGGCTGAGCATGGTGCTGACAACACCAGGCCAAGGGTTAAGATCCCCTTACCAGTCATCTTTAAAAAAAAAGTTATTTTCGAATAAAAATGTCCTCAGTAGGATGCCACTAGGTAACATTAACATCCATTTCCCACCTCTCCTCTGACATACTCCAGGGCCATATGGCTTTCCCAGAGACACAGATCCCACTATCCAAGACTTATAAATACCACTTGCTTACTCAATTAGAAATTTTATGTCTACTGCTTTAACCTTTAGGATTTCTTGGACAACCAGAGCTTATAACTTCTAAAGAAATACTTCAGGGCCGGCCTGGTGGCGCACTGCTATAGTGCGCCGCTTGGGAAGTGCGGTGGCGCTGCCGCCGAGGGTTTGGATCCCACATACAGACCGGCCGCTCACTGGCTGAGCGAGGGGCGGGAGCAACGCCGAGGGTTGCGATCCCGTGGCCGGTCCCGGTCCGGTACGGGTGCGACACTGAGGGTTGCGATCCGTTGCCAGTCACGAAAAAAGACAAAAAGGAAAAAAAAAAAAGAAATACTTTAGGGCCGAGCCCGTGGTGCACTCGGGAGAGTGCGGCACTGGGAGTGCTGCAGCGCTCCTGCCGCGGGTTTGGATCCTATATAGGGATGACCGGTGCGCTCACAGCGCTCACTGGCTGAGCGTGGTGCGGCCGGTCTCAAAAAGGACAAAAAAAAAAAAAAAGAAATACTTCAGATATACACAGGCAAATATAAACTAAATGAAAGTCAAAGTCCAAACAGTGATTGTGAAAGACTATTTACAAAATAAAGAACAAACAACTGATGTTTTTCAAACTTTTTCTTTTATCTGTATTTTTACATAAGGTAGCTTATTGGGCAAATAGAATCTGTGAATATGCTCCCATTTACAAAAAATCACTACCAATAATAGCTCTCATTTAACGACAGCCATTTTCAGGTCAAATTCATTCTCATTTAATCTTCACAACCTTACAAAGTGGCTACTGTCCTTTTCTTACACATGAGGAAACTATAGGTCATAAAGCTTACGTAACTTGCCCAGGAGCATACAACTCGTAAATGTTTGAACCAAGCGTCTGTCTTCCATCAGACTCACAATCTATGGGGATTCATAACTGCTCATTACCCTCCCAGAGAGCCTGATAATATCCACAAAGCAACGGGAAAACCCTCCAGAATCACACCTCTTATTTCTCCTCAGGATTTAGGTTTAAGGTTGCACACAGGCTTCTCACCAACCAAATATTCAAGTAGCAGGAAAAACTATAGGCTCTTCAAAGAAAAGAGAACTCCATCTTGTACTTACTAGGTGTTCTAGATCCAGATTTAAATAAAAACTTAATTTTTAATCTTTTCACAGTTAAATATCCATCTTTCACTTGAAAGATTGCTGACCTTGCTCAAAGGGCCAGTATGTTGTTACCTCCTTAATAACAGAACTGATGGCAACGCTTTGATTTCCTTTGAAATATTAAATATTATACCTACATCCCAGACAGAAATGGAGTAATATCAATTATTTTTCCCCAGAGCCAAAGTCACGTGTTCAGAAGACCTGACACCCACTATGCGCTCGCTCAACAGGCCTGGCCACATGTGGAAGGAAAGGATCCAAGATGAAGACTTCTCAGTTTAAAGTTGACAAGAACAAAACACAGACGTCTTGGTGAGTCTGAGAATGTTTAGTCCAGATATAATATTTAGCACTGAGTGGTGATTTACAAATCATATCTCGGAAGAAAACTACTTGGTACAAAAATACATATCAGCAACTTAGTTTCAAAACCCTACACCTACTCCATTTCTGTACTGTCTAATACTGCAGCCACTAGACACATGTGGTTATTTAAATTTAACTGAAAAGTAAAATTTTAAATTTAGTTTCTGAGTCGCACTAGCTTTATTATTTACATGATAAATGCTCAATGGCCACGTGGAGCTAGTAGCTCCCATACTCAACAGCAAAAGTACAGAAGACGTCCATCGTGACAGAAAGTTCTATGGGACACAGCAACAATCAGTACTAAGACGAAGTTATCCGTGAACAGGGCTGCCTCTTCAGTGGCTTGCCCAGCAGCGTCGAAGGAGGCGGCGGCGCAGCTGCCGGGCCGTATGTCCCTTGAAGACGCCGCGGTCTTCTGGATATCCGCGCGGACCCGAGCCTTCACAGGCGGGCGTTAACAAACCGCGCGGGCGGCGCTTCCAGAGCTCCCAAAGATGAGTCGGGAGCCCCGGAAACGACGCGTTTCCCCGGCGCACCAAGCGGGAGGGCCCAGATGTGTCGCCGCCGGTCGGTCAGAGGCGCTGGCCTCCGACCTTTCTGCTGAGAAGGCCGCGGAAGAAAAGGCAGAGACGCCGCTGCCCGACCGCTCCAGCTGTAGCCTTCTGTTGTCCCTCTGCCAGAGGCAGGGGACTCTCGGATCGTGTACGGACGGCAAGGGGCGCCCGGGCCTCGCAAGCTGCGGCGGGGCCCCGGCCCTGCCGAGGAGAGGCGCGGATAGCACCCCCCACACACACACACCCCGGCCCGCCAGAGTAAACAAGGTCGCAACTCGCACCGCACACTTACCGGGAGCCGCGGCCCCGAGGCCCCTGAGGCCGGGCAGGCCAGACCCGATCAGATCGGGCCACAGGGGTCGGATTGGTGTGTAGCGACGGCGAAGGCGGCGGGCCAACGCCGGTGGGGCCTGCGCTGCTTCCTTCGGAGGATCCGTCCCCGCAGCTCCGGAAGTGCTCGACGCAGTTGCGTCACTTCTGGTCCGGGTCGACCCGCGGTCGCCCGGGTCGCGGCAGGTTCCAGGAGAAACGGCTACTCAATACAACGTCCTTGCAACGTGGCGCTCCGACCCAGTCCAACAAGGATACGGCGGGCGCCGACCGCTGGAGGAGGCAGCAAAGGGTTCGGTTTATGGAGGGGTGGTCAAGGAATCCTTTCCCACATTCGCTTCCCAGCGCCTGCCAACGAGGTATTTTTTTTTTTAAAGATGACCGGTAAGGGGATCTTAACCCTTGACTTGGTGTTGTCAGCACCACGCTCAGCCAGTGAGCGAACCGGCCAGCCCTATATAGGATCCGAACCCGTGGCCTTGGTGATATCAGCACCACACTCTCCCGAGTGAGCCACGGGCCGGCCCCAACGAGGTATTTTTTTTTTTTTTTGAAGATGACCGGTAAGGGGATCTTAACCCTTGACTTGGTGTTGTCAGCACCACGCTCAGCCAGTGAGCGAACCGGCCAGCCCTATATAGGATCCGAACCCGTGGCCTTGGTGATATCAGCACCACACTCTCCCGAGTGAGCCACGGGCCGGCCCCAACGAGGTATTTTTTTTTTTTTTTGAAGATGACCGGTAAGGGGATCTTAACCCTTGACTTGGTGTTGTCAGCACCACGCTCAGCCAGTGAGCGAACCGGCCAGCCCTATATAGGATCCGAACCCGTGGCCTTGGTGTTATCAGCACCACACTCTCCCGAGTGAGCCACGGGCCGGCCCCAACGAGGTATTTTTAACCAGCGGGTTTTTGACCTGCTTCTCACTTCACTCTTTGTTCTCCGGTGTCGGGCACGGTGACGTCCGTGGGGTGGATAAAGTACCATGGCTTCCCGGCCGCTATCTGATGGTCGGAGGCGAGCCGAGCTGGGAATTTCTACCTGCGCTGAGAGGCTGTCACTGCATGGTCCGCGAGCTGCGAGACCACGTCAGGCTTTCTCTTCCCCGGTCGCGGCCTCGTTCGCCGCCCAGTTCTCTGTCTTCCACTCATCATACAAGATTGCATCTTAACTGCTTTGCTGCGCAGTTTTTTCGCACAGCATAGAAACTGTTATGACTTCCAGTATCTTCTAGGACCGGTTGTCAAGTGTTGTGGATAGATAAAGACGGAGGCTCACTCAGGTTGCTGCATCTCAGTGGAAACACCAATGTGAAGCTGGTGGTGTTAGGGAGCCGCCTGGCTATGCAAATCCGTTGATAACGACCCAAACCATTTCCATCCATACACGAATCGTTTATATACTGACATTCAAGATACCTATGTGTAACGGGCTCTCTTATTTAATTCTTGCGAGAAATACATGATTTTCAGCTTCCAGTTTAACTCAGGTCATGTATCTAAATCAGGTGCAATCAAATACAAGCCCCAAATTAATTTGAGGTGAAAATTAACAGTAATGGGTGAGTAACATATTTTAGGGTTATGAATTTTGTGTATTAGCAACATAAAAATCTATCCAATGTATTTGTTTCACTTGTTTTGACAAAACATGTCCATTTTAATTATGATGATACTAGCAAAGAACCCACAATATATTTTCTGCAAATGAAACCTAAATTAGAAGCTCTCTCTTGGGGTTACTGGTAATAAATTCATTCCAGCAAATAGAAGGGAAACAATCAGTCTTTCTGTAGAATGCTTGCATTTGCAAAATACAGAATGAGAACACATGTCAAGCACATGTAAGCATGTACAGTGTATTGGAATCCTACATATTATCCTTTATGTGTTTACCTGTCTTTCCCCTGCTAAAGGTAGGTTTCTTAAGAGCACAGATCCAACATTGTTTTAATATTATTCTATTAAATAAACATTTGGGCTGATATTATTATAACAGCGTTATTTTATCTAGTAGCAATTTCTCCACAGGAAATAAGTATTTTAAAAGGATATACATAAAAATAGTTGCACATAAACATAGGTTCTTTAAGAGTTTGTGGAAAAATAGAATTGAAAGGTAATACAAATTTTCCATGAACTTTTTGGAGTACCCTTGTATGTGCTTTGAAACGCTGGTTCTAATAGGAAAAAGTCTGCAGCATATCAAATGTCCATAGTAAGGGTTCTGTTAAATTATGATGAAAGAGACAATAAAGCCATTAAAAATTATGCTTTAATAAGGCATCTTTTGACAAGGAAAGGTATTTGATGTACTCTTTATTATTTTTTTTTAAAGATGACCGGTAAGGGGATCTTAACCCTTGAATTGGTGTTGTTAGCACCACGCTCTCCGAAGTGAGCTAACCGGCCATCCCTATATAGGGATCCGAACCCGTGGCCTTGGTGTTATCAGCACCACACTCTCCCAAGTGAGCTACGGGCAGGCCCCGTTTGATGTACTCTTAAGTGATAAGAATATGATATGAATCTATATGTATGATATTTTCAAAATATAAATGGATATAAAAATGTAAAGTCTCTCATGGTTTCTTTGGGACGGGAATCGAGACACACCATGGTGATAATGGTTTATCTTAGCTCCGCAATGTCTAGTTCCTCAGCTAGAAGACTCAAAGACTGGGGAGGGGAATCATAGGAAGAGTTGTTTAGTCATACATCTAGTAGTCGATGGTGGCTGTCAGAACATACACACATGACCTCTCCATGTGGCCTGCATGTGTTTGTGGCTGGGTTCCAAGGGCAAGTGTCTTGACAAAGAGTGCCAGGTGGAAGCTGTATTGCTCTTTATGACCAAGGCTTCAAAGTCCCACTAGCAGTTACAAAGTAGTTATCTCAGGTTCAAGGGGAGGGAATGCAGCCCCACCCTCATTACAGGAATATCAATATTGTATTGTAAGAAAATCATGTGGAATGAGATATATGATGGTGTGGTCATCTTTGGAAAATGTAATGTCATGTAGAACATGTTGCATAGAAAAACGGCGGGGGGGGGACAAAAAAACCCATGTTGCGTATATCTATATATAGTCTTATTCATCTTTGCCTTAATTGATTTGATTCATTCATTGATTGATTGGCAGTTGGCCAGTATAAGGATGACTTTATTGATTTTAATTATACAACTAATATACATAAAGTTGTAAAAACTTGAAGCAACACAATTATTGACAGCAGCATGTGAATATTCCCATTACTCATTCCTTTCTTTTTACCCCTATCCAGGGTTGTTGCCACTGTCCAGAGTTTGGTGCACATCCTTCCACGGCCCTTTCTATGTATCTACATACATATCTATATTTACAGTTATGAACACACACATTTACACAAACCTTTTTTTCCCCACTAACAACCTATTGCAAATATCCTGCTTCTTATCTCACTTAGTAGAAGGTGCTATTATTATCCCCATTTCACAAGGAAGTGGTCAAGCTAAGATTCTAAAGTTAAGATATGTCTTATCACTACCTGTTGCTCTAGCCCTGGCCATTTGGCTCCAGGGCCTACCCTCTTTCCACAGTACTATACCTCTTCTCAGGATTTTATAGTATGAAGATACAGTATTGTTATCTATTTGAGCACCCTGCTATTGCAGGTCATCTGTTTATGATTTTTTATAATTATAGTTTTTCAGTGAACACTTTGTATGTTGCTATGGTTTGAATGTGTCCCCCAAAGTTCATATGTTGGAAACTTAATCCCCAGTGCAACAGCGATTTTTTATAATTATAGTTTTTCAGTGAACACTTTGTATGTTGCTATGGTTTGAATGTGTCTCCCAAAGTTCATATGTTGGAAACTTAATCCCCAGTGCAACAGCGTTGAGGATAGGACCTTTAAGGGGGGATTAGGTCTCGAGGACTCTGTCTGCCCTCATATATGGATTAATGGCATTGTCCCAGGAGTGGGTTAGTTATTGTAGGAGTGGGTTCCTGATAAAAAGGATGAGTTTGGCCCCCTTTCTCTCTTGCTCACTCTCTTGAGCTCTCTTGCCCTTCTGCCTTCCTCCATGAGATGATGCAGTGAGAAGACCTTCACAAGATGCCAGCACCTTGATATTGGATGTTCTGAGCCTTCAGAACTGTTGAGAAATAAATTCCTTTTGGGGGGAGCAGGGGTGGTTACCCGGGTGGTACAGGGATCAAACCCTGAACCTGGTGTTATCAACACCACACTCTAATCAACTGAGCTAACCTGCCAGCCAAAACTTCTTTTCTTTACAAATTATCTAGTCTGTGGTATTCTGTTACAGCAACACAAAGTGTACTAAGACAGATATATTTCTTTTTGCATAGTTGTTAAAATGTTTTGGGTTTTATTCCTAGGAATGGATTTGGTGAGTCAAGTGCTATGACCGTTTTATGTTATAATGGACACTGCCAAATCACATTTTAAAATGCCTCTGGTTCTTTCAGCTGGCTAAAGGCCAGGTACCATGTTGTTAGATATAATAGTGAGTGAAGCAGACCACAGTACCTGTGGTCAAGAAGCTTTGGTCTAGTAAGAGATTAGAAATTAGTGGAATAGTTCAACAAATAAGTATGAAATTACCACTGTGAGGAGTGCTGCATAGAACTGGCGGGCTCCATCCTCAGCCTCTGCTCCATCCATGTTCATTCCCTAGTGATCTCATACAGTCTCTTTGCTTTAGTACCTTCTATATGCTGATGACTTCTAGGTTTTTATTTTTAATTCTGCCCAATTCCCTGAACTCTATACTAAATATATTAAATTGTCTATTCAATATCTGCACTTGGATGTCATACTCGCACTCAAATTTAACAAAATTCTCAAATTTGTCCCCAAACTTGCCACTCCCCCAGCATTTTCCAGCTCACTAATGCCACTATCTCTCATCATTTACTTAGGCCAAAACTTCATGAGTTTCCCATGACTCTTCTTTCCCTTTCAAATTCCACATTCGTTCTATAAGCAATTCCCATGTACTGTACCTCCAAGATATGTCTTGACTTTAGCATTTATCACCACCTGCTAACAAAAACAAAAACAACAACAAAAAAAGCCACCTGCTACTCTAGCCCACCCTCATGTGTCTGTAGATGTGAACAGTACTCCTTTAACTGGTTTCCTTGCTTCTACCTTTGTCCTACTACATCTGCTCTCTACATTGTCAAGCAACGTGTGTGTGTGTATTATTATTATTTTTTTTTTTGGTGGCTGGCTAGTGAGGGGATCCAAACCCTTGACCTTGGTGTTACAACACCAGTCTCTAATCTGCTAAGCTAACGGGTCAGCCCCCTAGAAATATCTTCTTAAAGCATAAACATGTCATTTCCCTGTTCAAAGCCCTCTAAATCTTTCTATCACAGGCTTTGGACTTCTGGGCCTACAGAGGATAAGGTCTTGGAGCCAGTCAGCCAGAATCAGAATCCCAACTCAGCAATTTCCTAGCTTTGTGACCATGGGCAAGGAATCTCACCTCTCTGTGACTTAATTTACTCCTTTGCAAAATGAGGATAATAATAGCATCCTCTACTGAGTGAAAAAAGCTAAATAATACTTATAATAGCCTTTTATTAATGATAAAAAGGTTTGTATAAGTGAAGGACACATACAAAATGCTAATATTTTATATTCTTGTTTTTTAGTTTGTGCTCTTCAATCCACCAAGAACTTGTGTTTGGTAGGAGATGTAAAGTCTAGTTTTATTTTTTTCTAACTTGCTTTTTTTTTTGGCAGCTGGCCGGTACAGGGATCAAACACTGCACTTTGGTGTTATCAGCACCATGTTGCAACCAACTGAGCTAACTGGCCAGCCCTTTTTCTAAAGTGACAATTAGTTGTCCCAACACCATTTATTGAATAGATAGATCATCGTTTACTATTTAGAGAAGGACCTTTATCATAATCTAAATTCTCATGTATACATGCGTCTGTTATCTGAACTCTTGATTCTGTTTACCTATTGCAGCTTCAGTACCACGTTTTTTTTTTTTTTCCTTTTTGTCTTTTTTCATGACCGGCAACGGATCGCAACCCTCAGTGT
>NW_007726314.1:437716-442907 GCF_000696425.1 Galeopterus variegatus | reverse complement strand
CTAAGAAATTTTTGGAAAAGATTAATAAAAGCATTGCGTTCTATCATCTAGCAAAAACAAACCATAAAGTTTTAATTATTCTGAGTCAAGCCCAAAAGGAAAAAAACTGTAATTAAAACATGTGGTACTAGGGCCGGCCCGGTGGCGCACTGCTACAGTGTGCCGCTTAGGAGTGCGGCGGCGCTCCCGCTGAGGGTTCGGATCCCACATACAGACCGGTTCCCGCTCACTGGCTGAGCGAGGCGCGGGAGCAACACCGAGGGTTGCAATCCCGTTGCTGGTCCCGGTCTGGTGCGGGGGCGACACTGAGGGTTGCGATCCGTTGCCGGACACGGAAAAAGACAAAAAGGAAAAAAAATAAATAAATAAAAAATAAAACTGATGAAATTGATTTGCTAATATTTTGCTTTTAATATTTTTGTATTTATGCATTAAATGATATTAGTCTCTGGTTTTCTTTTTTTGTGTGAGCATTATTTATATCTGATTTTGGCATCAGGGTTATGCTAGCCTCTAAAATTTAGAGGGCTGACCAGTTAGCTCAATAGATTAGATGGCAGCCTTATAACCCCAAGGTCCCAGGTTCGGATCTGTAGGGAAAGTGAAGGAAAATGGTCAGGGCCCCTCAGATGTTCAGAATTTGGCCGAGCATTTGATGTAAATATGCACGTGCACCCAGGTGTTCCTTGGTTATTGTCTAATGTAACTGCGCATGTGCACCCAGGTGTCCTGGGTTATGACTTAAGTATAAGGACAAGTGGCTCTGATACATGGTGCTCCCCCCCGATGCCCCCAGAGGGGCCACGGTGAGGTCACTACAGCTGCCTTGGAGGCTGTTGCTGCCAGTGCTGACGGGATGCCCCGAGAGGCCATCACCGCTGCTGCTTCTGCTATTGCTGCTGCTGCTACTGCTACTGCTGAGGCCTGAGCTTGTGTCGTCTGCCAGTGGGTCCTGGGATCTTTCCTAATTAGTAGCGTGGTCCTAAAATAATGAAACATTTTGGGGCTAGCCCGTGGCTCACTTGGGAGAGTGTGGTTTTGATAACACCAAGGCCATGGGTTTGGATCCCATGTAGGGATGGCCGGTTAGCTCATTGGGTGAGTGTGGTGCTGACAACACCAAGTCAAGGGTTAAGATCCCCTTACCGGTCATCTTTAAAAAAAAACAAAAAAACAAAAAACATTTTGGCTTTAGTTATGAATTGTTCTAGCCATACAATTAATATAGCTATTGCGTCAACCCAACAACTGGTGTAGTCCTGTAGCTTTACAGGATCTCTGTACCTGCCAGCCACACACAAAAAATAAATAAGACAAAACTTAGAAATGTGCAGTGAGAACAATCACACACAGACGCCTGTTGATTATGGTCTAGATTGTACCTCTAGTGTGAATCTTCTGGAATTGTACCAGATTGTTATTGTTACTTTAATGTCAGTCACCATAGAGATAACTATAAATTTCACAAATTTCTTTGCTTACCATCTCTTCTTTCTTGAAATTATTTGGCTGTAGTGTATCCTTGAATAATTATTTCATAGAAAGCCTGTGGGTAGCAAATTTCTAAGTTTTTCTTTGCATATGAAAATGTTCTTGTTTCTTCTCACGTGAATGCTAGTTTGGCTGGACATAAAATTCTGTGTTCAAAAGTATCTTACCTCAGAAGTTGGAAGTTATTCTGTTATCCTTTTTTTTTTTTTTTTTGGCAGCTGGCTGGTACAGGGATCCAAACTCATGACCTTGGATGTTATAAGGCTGCACTCTAACCAACTGAGCTAACTGGCTAGTTCCTGTTCTCTTCATCTTGCAGTAAGCATAGCAATTGAAAAATCTGATATGTTCTGATTCTTGTTCCATGCTTGATAGCCTAATTTTTCCTCTCTGAAGGCTTTTAAGATTCTCTTATTATCAATTCTGTTCTAAAAATTTGCCACAATATCTATATATGTCTCTTTTATATATCCTACTTTGTACTCACTGGCCCTATTTAGTTGAAAGACTTGAGTCTCTTGTATGAGATATTTGATTATTTTCTTCTCTGCTTTCTTTCTCTCTGTTCCTTCTGGAACTCCTATTTGGCAGGTGTTGAAACTTTAGAATCTATTGTCTGAATTTTTTCTTTCATTTTTCAGCTTTTTTTCTCACCGCCTTTTAAAGATAATTTACCAGGTTGACCGTTAGCCTGTCTAGGAGTGAGCATGCTTTAATTCAGCTCACCTATGGAATATTTTTAGAATTCAAGATTTCTAGTTGGGTCCTTTTCTGGATGCCATTTACCTTCAGGTGTATTGCGTTTGAGGTGCCTATGGGCAACTGGAGGGGAAGGGTTGGAGCCTATAAGAAGGACTGAGATTTGGGAGAGTTCAGTCTGGACTGGGAATTTGAGGCCAGCAAAAAGAAAGAAGAAAGGGTCAAAGAAGGGACATTTGGAAAAATAGCCCTTCTTATTCATAGTTGATTCTCAATGTCTAGGAACAAAGTTTCTTATCTGGGGTTTAAGGATGGCTTTAAGTCTCATGAAATTGAAAGCAAACCTGGAGTCTCTCTGCTCTCTCTTTGCTCCACCATTTCACAATATGATACCCTGTGTCACTGTCATCACCACTAAGACCCTCACCAGATGTGTTCCCTGGACTTTGGACTTTCTAGCCTTTGAAACTGTCTCTACAGAAGAAGGCTTGAATCTGGCCTGATAATATAACTGGGCTTTTTTTGAGATCTCTGCAGCCCTCAGATTCTGTATTGATGATGCCTTTTATGGCTTCGTGAAGGAAATCCGCAAGGAGTCTATGACATCCTTGATGGGAAAGAAACTGAAAAGGCAGCCTGTGAAAGAAGCTAAATGGCTCATTGAAGAAGAGAGAAAACATAACATGATATCCCTGCTTTTGAGTCCCTCACTCTGTCTCTGAATTTTATCAGTCAGACAATTCCAGATGTAGCATTCGGCTTCAATATTCTGTCCCTCTTTAAATATCTGCCTATGGGTAAAAACAAGATCTGCATTACTGTACCTCTTGAGATAGTTTTGTTTTGCCTTTACAGTTAGATGGATTTTTGTCAATCAGCTGGATATACTGTTTAGTTTTCACAATATATTATTGAATAAAATTGACATTCTAGTTGCCTCATTTCAAAAAAGAAAGAAAGAAAGAAAGAAAACAAACCTGGAGATGTATAAACATATGTACATTTTTCTGGGGAGTGAGTTCCTGCTCCCGCCCAAATGGCTAAGAACCACTGGACAATGTCTAGCAGATGGAAGCTACTAGGTATTCATCACCTGCATCAACATATTATGGAGTGGGTAGAGTAAGGACACTCTGTGCTGAAGGAGAAAGTTTGTGTAAAGGCCTGGAGGGGACTATAGTTAAGTAACAGGTTTGTGTAGTAAAAAATAGTTCACTTTGCCTAGAGCTGAAGATATAGTCTAGGGAAAAGCAAGATTGAATAAAAAAGCTAGCATAACATTATGAAGAGCCTTAACTGCCCCTGAATCACTTATATTTTTTCTGAAGCAATGAGGATGTGAGGAGGATTTTCAGTTACAGAATGATACAGTCAGATTAAATTTCAGAGGGCTGGCCCGTGGCTCACTCGGGAGAGTGTGGTGCTGATAACACCAAGGCCATGGGTTCGGATCCCATATAGGGATGGCCAGTTAGCTCAATGGGTGAGCATGGTGCTGACAACACCAAGTCAAGGGTTAAGATCCCCTTACCGGTCATCTTTAAAAAAAAATTTTTTTTTCAGATAAGTTTTCTAGCAGCGCGTAAGGCTGATCAGATAAGGAGGCAGAAAGACCGTTTGTTTAGCAGATTAAATCAGTTACCCTAAAGGATATAATAGAAGTTGGTAGGATTGAGTGGAGCCCACATTGTGGGCATGGAGATGCCCTGGTTTACCAGCAGAGCTATTCTATATGAAACCGTCTCCTCCTGAAGCTGCTCTGAGTGCAGATTGACTCCAAGCTAGCTCTTCTTCTGCAGTCAGAGCCTTACAAACCATAAATGAGAGAAACAGGGCTCTGTCACCAAACCCTAAATCTTGGACCTTCTGTCCAATAGACCTCTGAGATTACTCCCGTCTGAATCCAGCAATGAGCACAGAGCCAGACAAAAGTCATCTCCTTCAGGTTTATCAGAAAGATGGGTTAGCTTACCATCTCTCCTCAGGTCACCAGTATTCCTAAATAAAAGCTAACTCCCATTTTTACCAACATTTGACTTTTGAGTGGTTTGTGTTTGAAAGGGGGCAGGCAGTCAGACCTGTGCCCAGTAACAAGTTTGTATGAGCCAGCCAGGAGCTAAGCACCTTGGGTGGCTTAGTCCCCCCACTTCTGTGGGAGCAAGGCTGGGTCCACCCATGGGTGCCAGCCATTTGTGATAGGCCAGCCCCATGGCTGGGATTTTTGAGGCTTTCTGTGATTTTTCAGTCACAGCGTAACTACCAATTCCCTGCCTTTTGGTTGGTGAAGGAAGGCAGCATTAGTGAGAGCTTTGACAAGCTCCAAGCCTGTAAGTCCTTCTGGGAGTTCTCTTTATACACTGTTTTTTTGTTAAAGGTACCATTTCAGTGTGAGAAATGCCATTTATTTGTTAAAAGGTACCATTTGGGGTATGAGCAATGATTCAAGGACGTAAAAGTCAGCATTTTGTTTGATTTTGTTTGGGACAGCTCTGTCTGTTTGGGTTTGAATAACTAAGTTTATGCCTTTTGGTCATTAAAGACCCTATGACCAAAAAGAAAAAATTTTTTCTGAGTTTCTCCTGGCAAGCTTGAGGAAAAGAAACTGATCCATAAAATTATAATTGGCTAAGTCTCTGGACAAAATTTGTCTATCTGTGCACACAGTTCTGCAAGGTTAAAACAGAATCTCACTGTTAGGAAGAATTAAGGCCACTCAGAGATTTTGTTTTTCTTATAAAATTCAACCGGTTCTAGCTAAATGTAAATATTTGAGAATTTAGCCCAAAACTCATTTGAAACTAAAAAAAAGAATGGATAAAAGGTTTAAAGTCAGACTGCTATGAGAACTGTTTTCAGAATTATCAGCATACATTTTTGCCTTGGTTTATTGGTCAAACAAGATTATATTTGTCTCTTCTAGAGGTCTTTAAAGCTATAAACCCAGCCTAAAACAGAATGATCTTTGATAATGCAATTTTTAGATAAATGAGGCTAATTTAGT
>NW_007726314.1:434871-437396 GCF_000696425.1 Galeopterus variegatus | reverse complement strand
TTTAAAGCTATAAACCCAGCCTAAAACAGAATGATCTTTGATAATGCAATTTTTAGATAAATGAGGCTAATTTTGTTTTTTTTTTTTTTTTTTTTTTGTCTTTTTCCGTGTCCGGCAACCGATCGCAACCCTCAGTGTCACCCCCGTACCGGACCGGGACTGGCAACAGGATCGCAACCCTCGGTGTTGCTCCCGCGCCTCGCTCAGCCAGTGAGTGGGAACCGGTCTGTATGTGGGATCTGAACCCTTGGCAGGAGTGCCGCCGTGCTTCCCAAGCGGTGCACTATAGCAGTGCGCCACCGGGCCGGCCCCTAATTTAGTATTGTTGATAGGAAAGAACAAGTAAGTAGAAGAGATGCAAAGAAAGCTATGGATATGGAGATGACTTTAGCCTGGCCATTCTTCAGGTTTACCAGAGAGATGGGTTAGCCTAACATCTCTCCTCAGGTCACCAGTATTCCTGAATAAAAGTTGACTTCCATTTTCACCAACATTTGACTTTTGAGTAAGATTTGTTTTTGAAACGGGGCAGGCAGCCAGATCTGTGCCTGGTAACAAGCACTACTGGCAAACTTCTAAACATCACCAATATCTAATAGTTAAACCTAATGAGTTTAAAATTCCTTAGTTTAGGGCCGGCCCATGGCTCACTTGGGAGAGTGTGGTGCTGATAATACTACGGCCACCAGTTCAGATCCTATATAGGGATGGCTGGTTAGCTCACTTGGGAGAGTGTGGTACTGACAACACCAAGTCAAGGGTTAAGATCCCCTTACCGGTCATCTTTTAAAAAAATAAAATAATTAAATTAAATTAAATTAAGGTAAATAAAATTAAATTAAAAAATATAAAATATCGGGCCGGCCCGGTGGCGCACTGCTACAGTGCGCCGCTTGGGAAGCGTGGCAGCGCTCCCGCCGAGGGTTCAGATCCCACATACAGACCGGCCGCTCACTGGCTGAGCGAGATGCGGGAGCAACACTGAGGGTTGCGATCCGTTGCCGGTCACGAAAAAAGACAAAAAGGAAAAAAAATATATATATATATATAAAATAAAATTCCTTAGTTTGACCCAACATTTGGCTCTCTCATCCCTTGGATTCAAAGGTACCATTCTCTCTTTTTCTCTTTGTTTTCCTCCAAAACTCTAATAGCTCCTTCTCCTCTTTCCCTGCCCACCCTTCTTCCCATGATAGAGTCTTCCAGGGGTCACATATACATCTTTATGCTGAAGCTTTCCTGATGTCTGTCTCTAGCCTGCACTTCTCTCCTTGTTTCTAAGCAGTATACCTGATAGGGGCCAGACATGTCCCCAGATGTGCCACAGGCACCACAAGTGCAGTGTGTCTGAAACTGAGAGCTGCTGCAGGTTTTCTGGTAACACTATGGGCCCTATCTCCTTTTCTGCCCTTTCATGACCTCTGCTTCATTTCATTGCCCCTTGCCTGGACTGCTGTAATTCACTCTTTGTGGGGTTTTTTTTTTTGGCAGCTGACTGGTACAGGTAAAAAACCTTGACCTTGGTGTTATTAGCACCACACTCTAACTAACTGAACTAAATGGCCAGCCCTGTAATTCATTTTTTTTTTAAAGATGAACGGTAAGGGGATCTTAACCCTTGACTTGGTGTTGTCAGCACCATGCTCTCCGAAGTGAGCTAACCGGCCATCCCTTACAGGGATCCGAACCCGTGGCCTTGGTGTTATCAGCACCACACTCTCCCAAGTGAGCCACAGGCAGCCTTCTATAATTCACTCTTAACTGGTCTCCTAGCTCCTGGTCTCTCCCCACACAAATTCATCCATCCAAAATAGATTTTGTAAAACAGTCTGATCTTGTCACCACTGTGCTTAAAATCTTTCCACAGTTCCCCATCACCTCCTAGGAAAAGACCACAATACAGAATAGACAGGTTTTTGGGCCTTGCCCCTGTCCCCTTGCCCTCCACTCCACTGAACGTCTTCAGGACCAGCCAGGCCTAGTCACTTCTAATTCTGATCCTGATCCTGTTACTCATCTCTCCACTCCCAGCATACATGATCCATCTTCCCCACTTCAGGCTTCCCTCTATTCTGGGAGTGTCTGTAGAGTAGGACTGTTATCAGGTCAGCTTGACAGGGAGGTTCTTGCTGCAGAGTGGAGGTATGTTTATTGTTCCCAACTTTTTAATTTGAAAAATTTCAAATATACAGACAATATGAACAAATAATACAGTGAATACCTGGATACTGTCCACCTAGAGTCAACAAGTTTTTAATCATTTGTCATATGTGCTTTATCACTCTCCTCAGAGAAGGGATTTAAACACAAAATAGGGATGGCTGGTTAGGTCAGTTTGTTAGAATGCAATTTTGTAACACCAGGATCAAGAGTTCAGATCCCCATACAACCAGCAACCAATAAATAATTAAATAGATACAAAATAAGTGAACAATGGGCCGGCCCGGTGGCGCACTGGATAGTGCGCCGCTTGGGAAGCGCGGCGGCGCTCCCGCCCAAGGGTTCGGATCCCACATACAGACCGG
>NW_007726314.1:392844-434466 GCF_000696425.1 Galeopterus variegatus | reverse complement strand
GGGAAAAAAAAAAAAAAAAAAAAAAAAAAAAAAAAAAAAAAAAAAAAAAGTGAACAATGAGATTTGTTGTGAAACAGGTATCAGCTGTAATCCAATTTCTCTCCTTTCCTTTACACACTAACCCCTTGAAAGAGTTGTCTATGTTCATTTTCTCCAGTTTATCTCTGCCTATTCTCTTTCTCTATTTTAATGTCTAAAATCTTTTATTTTAAAAATAAAATTAACATACTGGTGAGCACACACACTGCCCCCCCCCCAATAAAATAAAATAAAGAAGCAAAAAGTTCCTTGGACAGTGTCTGAAAGGCTGCTGAAGCTCAGAAAAAGGGCAGTGTAAAAATAAAATCAGGGGCTGGCTGGTTAGCTCAGTTGATTAGAGCATAGCCTTATAACACTGAGGTCACTGGTTTGGATCTCCCATACTGGTCAGCTCTCAAAATAAATAAATACATAAATTGATTCATAAAGTGCAAGAAGGAATTATTTCAATCCAGCGCTATATATCCATCTTGGACAAGCAAAGCTCTGGGAAGAGCCTGGCACAGCAGGTGGAGTGTAGAAGGTGAGCCTGGCTCAGGCCAGCGCCAGTATGATTTTATTAACATATGTGGGGTCTCAGGCAGGTCCAGCTTCTTCTATGTCATCGCCAGCCTGTCCGGCAGCCTCCACTTCCTCCACTCCAGCTAGCACCTCCTCGGCCAGTTCGCCTGCCAGTCCATGAGCACTCCGGAGGCGAAGGCCACCAGCACGGACAGCTGTAGCATCCTCTTGGACACATCTATCATAGCAGCCAGCAGAGGATACCGCCTATTCTCTCTTGAGTCTTCTCTAGTCTGCTTTTCACCCCCACCACTCCACAGGAATTCTTCTTGTTAATGTCACCAACGAACTCCTCATTGCTGTATCCAATGGTCATGTCTTGGTTATGATCTTACTTGACCTATCAGCCACACTTGATACTCTTTCCTTAGTGGTTCTAGGAGAGCAAATTCCTTGGGTCTTCTACTTCCTGGGTCACTTCTCAGCTTTCTTTTTTTTTTCCCCCCCCTCCTGGTCCCTTGTCATCTTCCTGATCTTCTAACATTGGAGTGCAAAGAGTTCCAATGTTTGTTTTTTGGTGGCTGGCCAGTGCAGAGATTTGAACTCTTGATCTTGGTTTTGTCAGCACCATGCTCTCTCAAGTGAGGAGTTCCATCTCTGAACCTCTTCTTTTTTTATTCATCATTGTGGCACTAGGCTAATATCGGAATCCTGCTCACATTAGACCTCTTAATCCTGTTCATGATGCCAATTGTTGGGCTAGGGCTGGGTCTGGATCTCACAGACCCCTCAAGCCCGTTCACATAGTGGGTCACAAACCCCTCGCATGCCAGGCTGGGCCACCAGACCCCTCACACGCCAGGCAGGGTCCCCAGACCCCTCACACACCAGGCTGGGTCACCAGACCCCTATACACAGATATATGAGCTAGGTAAACCGGCAAACAGATCCTTGGAAGCTGCAGGTTGGAAAGGCATGGCTGCTCCTGCGGTGGCAGCCTGAGGTACTAACTCCACCCACATACAACTTATTCACAGCAAATGCTCAGCAAGATTCTGAACATCTGAGGGGCCCTGACCATTTTCCTATATTTGCCCAACAATCATTCATTCCTTTGATGATCTAATTAGGCTGATGACTGCCAAACTTGGCTTCTCCTCTGACTGCTAGACTGAAAAGTCTACCTACCAGAAATCTCAAATGGGTCCTAAACTGGCCTTTTCCCTCACCTAACCTGCTCCTCCCTAGTATCCCCACCTCAGTTAAAGGTCACCCCTCCTCTTTAGTTGCTAAGGCCAAAAACATTAGTATCATCTTTAACTCCTGTCACATGCCTTATATTCACCAACAATTCGTTTGAATTTTTCTTTTAGAATATATACAGAATCCAACCTCTTTTTTTTTGGGGGGGGGGTGCGGCTGGCAGGAATGAGGACACAAACCTTTGACTTCAGTGTTATAACACTGCGCTTTAACCAATTGAGCTAACCAGCCAGCCCCCAACCACTTCTCAACACCTCTTCTGCTGTACCTTGGTCCAAACCAACATCTCTGGACATTATATTTAGCCTTCTCAAGCCTCCTTGTTTTCATTTTGCTGCCTACAGTCTATTTTCACTCAGCAGTCAGAGGTAGATCCTGTTAACAAAGTCAGCCTATGTCACTCCCCTGCTCAAAACCTTGCAATGGTTCCCATCTCCTTCGGAGAAGTTGATGTCCTGACAGTGACACCCGAAGACCCTCTTGATATGTTTCCATTACTTCTCTGTCCTCACAGCTCCTACTGTCCCTCTCCCTCTCCCTGTGGTTTCTCAAACAAGCCAGGCAGACTATCTCAGGGCTTTTGCATTTTTTTCTTCTGCCTGGAAGGTCCCTCACCCTATGCGCCATGGACAGGGCTTGCTCTCCCACCTTCTTAGGTCTTGAATCCAGTCCTCCCTTAACTAATTAAAATTGCAAATTACTTACCCACATTCTCTCTAACCCTCTGAGTTTATTTTTCTCTATAGCAGTTATTACCACTTGATACACTATGAACTTTTCATTTATTTATCTTTGTTGTGATCTGTAAGCACCACGAGGACAGGGACCTGTGTGCTGTGCTACTGGCTGTGCATCCAGCACCTAGAAGGGCGCCTGGCACATAGCATGGAGCAACTGACCATGTGGGGTGAATGGGTGAATGCGAGTTAAGGAGGAAACATTTAAGTCCGGGAAGACTTCCTGGAGGAGTAAATCCACCGGCGGGCACTCCCAATTCACTCCCTTACGGCTTACGGCCAGTTATGTCATCATGCCACGCCCACCGAGGCGGGACCTCGCCCGGAAGCAGCCCTGGGGCGGAAGCCCGGCCGGGCACATTGGGCCCTCCTCCCAACCTGCCCCGGGCTCGTGCCCGCCCACCCGAAAGTGGGTGAAAGGTCGGCGGTTTTGGAGCTGTAGCTGCGGCAGCAGAGCTTGGACCTCTGGGGAACTGACAGACTGGCAGACGGACTGGCAGACGGACATGGCAGACCAGCCGAAGCCTATCAGCCCGCTCAAGAACCTGCTGGCTGGCGGCTTTGGCGGCATATGCCTGGTGTTGGTAGGGCACCCTCTGGACACGGTCAAGGTGCGGGGAAGCTGGGGCGGGGGTTGGGAGAGGGAGCCGGTGCGGGCAGCGGAAAGCAGCGTTTCCTGCGAGGCGCGGCCCTCGGACAGAAGTAGGGCCCCTGTGAGATTACGTGAGAAGTCTAGAGAATCTCTTTTTCAGGGATGGGGGAAAGCGGGAAGGGGGGAGGGGAATGATGGGAGAAACTGTACCTCGCGCCCCGAAGAGCCAAATGGCATAAAGTGAGCAGCCTCTAACTGCCTATCAGGAGCTGCGATTTAAAGTCTCTGTCCTGCAGTCTCTCCTGATCCTGCGCCCCTTATTTGGGGTGGGAAAGAAAAAGTGCCTCCCCAAAGCTCTGATTTCAGCCAACCCAACCTTATCATCAAGGTTTACAGGTCCTCTGTAAAGCCCGCCCCAGGAAGACAACTAAAGACAGAGGTACGTTTATTCTGGAGATGTCATTTGACATATTCCCCTGGGGCCAGAGTGAACCATCTCCATATCTTTTGCACTTTTCCCGACCCAGGGAGGGACTTGGCCATCTTCAGCCTGTCACCCAATAGTAGCCCGCGTAGCCTCCTGGACAGAGGCATCCCTGTGGACAGCAATGACGTCTTCCGTGACTGAGTCCCTTCCAAAGAAAGCAGGTGACCAGCTTTGGGCAGGGCCAGACTGATCCTCACAACTCCCAGGTGAGGAAGCCATGGTCAGACTGAGGCTCTGGGAGGAAGGAAAGTCATCAGGGCTTGTTCCCTGGTCTTCCTCACATCATGCCTCACCTCTTCCCCTTGCAATACTTTCAGCAAGGCCTTTTTGGAGATAAAAGTCCATGCCTTGGGGCCTAGCATTTGAAGCTTCATGCTAGTTTTCTAACCTTATACTGGACACAGACTTGAAGGAAATTGACAGGTCATAGCCAGGGTGGGTCTGTGAGAAACAGACATGAGTCTTATAGGATTGGAAGCCTATATGTGGGGGCTTGTTAGAATGTTGGATCTGGTTTCCTCCATAGGGAAATAGTTTTGTGAGCATTTCCTCCTGGCAGTCTTGAGCAGCAGGTTCTTTGCTGCCTTTCTTCCAATAGAGGAGCTGCCCTGAGGTAGAGCTCATACTGGGGTCATTCTGTAGCAAGACCAATCATTAAAGCAGTTGTACTGGTTAGTGTATTGTGCAACATGAAATCAGATGTTTATTCAGTTGATGGTAATTACTGTGTGTGTTAGCGCTTCCTAGACAGTGATGCTTTTCCAAGCATCACTGTCTAGTAAGGGACAATTGTCTGGTCTCTCCTCCTACTCTTGATCCATGTAGGCAGAGATCTTGTTAGTTCTAAGCATCTGGGGCCTCTCCTTAAAGAAAAACAAAAGCCTTATTTGCTATCTTATACAAATGTTGCTCCTACTTCCATATCCTGTCTTTCCCAGGAAGAGCCCAATAACCTCTGTACTGAAGTATAAATGACTGAAAATGCTCACTGGTATCTTCAATAACTAGAAAGCGTTTTTTTTTTTTTTTTTCGCTTAAACCCAAAACCGCAAATTGCTGACTGCTATCCTTTTGGCTTCAGAGATCTGGGTGGGCTCTAATCAAAGCCTGACCTTGAGGCACTTTCAGAGGTCCAGGGCAACTGAGCTGTGGCCCATGTGTCCTGACAAGCCAAGAGCAGCAACACTTCAGAGTTAAAGCTTGGTAAGACTCTATGTAAGGTGGTATTAGGGCATGCATTGAAGGGCTGGCTGAGTTCTAACTGAAGGAGTATGGAGACTCAGACTCAGATTGAGGGCAGAAGTGAAGGTGGGAGTGGGCTAGCAAGTGGGGGTCAGGTTGTAAAATAAGAACAGCTGTGAAGGACTTTAATATTCTTGTTGGTTTGGATGGCAGATTTCATGATGAGACAGGTATAAGATTTGTACAAAATCACAAAAAGGTATCAGTCAAAAGTTTGATCCAATTATCTCTCTCTCTCAACTAACTGAGGGAGGTTGTGTCTGACCATGCAGGATCTGAAAACCAATATAAGGGATTTTGGGTGTAAAGCAGTAGTAGTGTTGGCTGGTTAGCTTACTCAGTAGTGCATGATACTAACACCAAGGTCAGAGGTCCGGATCTCCATACTGGCCAGCTGCCAAAAAAATAAAAATAAAGATAAAAAATAAATAAACGAAGCAGTAGTAGCCTCTGAACATTTCTACTGTCGTGTTCCATAAACCCCTCAGACTTCCATGTCATCTCTGTTGCCTAGAGAGTGACGTCCTTAGTGTAGCGTGCAAGGCCCTAACAAATACAAAAATGAAAGATTCTAAAGGAATAAAAGAACAACATGCTGAAAATGCTGTTTTGGAAAGGTTAGTGTTATGACAACCTTAAGAAGGATTTGGAAGCAGATAAAACAGCCAGGAAAAAGACTATAGAAGTAACTGGGTATATCCGTTATCTATGACATTATAACAACTTACCCCAAAACTTAGTGTCTTAAAACAATAGGGCCGAGCCCGAGGTGCACTCGGGAGAGTGCGGCACTGGGAGCGCAGCAGCACTCCCACCGCGGGTTCAGATCCTATATAGGGATGACCGGTGTGCTCACAGCACTCACTGGCTGAGCACGGTGCGGCTGGTCTCAAAAAGGACAAAAAACAAACAAACAAAAACCAATAAACAAGGCTGTCTGATTAGCTCATTTGCTGGTAACACCAAGGACAAGGGTTCTGATCCCTGTACAGGCCAGCTGCCAAAAAATAAAAATAAATATAAAACAACAATAAACATTGATTAACTCTTACAGTCTTTGTGAGCCCAGATTTTGGGAGCAGCTTAGGTGGGTGGTCTGGCTGAGGGTTTCTCATGAGGTTGCAGTCAACATGTTGGCTGGCATTTAGAATATATAAAGAATACTTTCAACTCAATAATAAAAAGACAAATAATCCAATTAAAAAATGGGCAATGGATCTGAATAGACATTTCTCCAAAGAAGATATATATGGCCAATAAGCACATGAAAAAATATTCAGCATCATTATCCATCATGGAAATGCAAATCAGAATCACAATGAGATACTACCTCACACCCACTACGATGGCTATAATCTAAAGACAGAAAATAACAAGTGTTGATGAGGATGTGGAGAAATTGGAACTCATATACTGCTGGTGGGAATGTAAAATGGTGAAACCACTTTGGAAAACAGTCTGGAAGTTCCTTAAAAGGTTAAAACAGAGTTAACATATGACCCAGACATTCTACTTGTAGATAAATACCTGTGGTGATTAATTTTATGTGTCAGTTTGACTGGGCCATAGGGTACCCAGATATTTGGTCACACATTATTTCTAGGTGTGTCTGTGAGGGTGTTTTTGGGTATTAACATTTGAATCGGTAGACTGAATAAGTCAGATTGCCCTCCCTAATGTGGGTGGGCCTCATCCAATCAGTTGAAGGCCTGAATAGAACAAAAGGCTGACCCTCTTGTGAGAGGGAACTCCTGCTGCCTGACTGCTTGAATTGGGACATCAGTCTTTTCCTCTCTTCAGACTCAAACTGAGTCATTATCTCAGTTTGAAACATTAGGGGATGCTCACTTGGGAGAGTGTGGTGCTGATAACACCAAGGCCACAGGTTTGGATCCCTATATAGGGATGGCCAGTTAGCTCACTTGGGAGAGCCTGGTGCTGACAGCACCAAGTCAAGGGTTAAGATCCCCTTACTGGTCATCTTAAAAAAAAAAAAAGAAACATTAGCTCTTCTTGAGTCTCAAGTTTGCTGAATGCAGATCTTGGAACTTCTCAGCCTCCATAATTACATGAGCCAATTCTTTATAATAAATCTCTTGATATCTGCACTGTATATACATGTTTCTCTGAGGAACCCTGACCAATACAGTACCGAAGATAGTTGAAAACATGGACACAAGTGTTTATAGCAGCAGTATTAGTAATAATCAAAAAGTGGAAAAAACACAAATGTCCGTCTGCTGAGGAATGGATATAAGAAATGTGGTATATTTATATAACAGGGCATTATTTTCCAATAAAAAGGAATGAAGTACTAAGGAAATGAAAGAGAAGTCTGAATTCAGCAGGTTAGGTGAATGCTTAACACTTGTACTCAGGTGCAGATTTCTATTTTCCATTTGGCAGGCAGTGAGGCCATTGCTGCTGACAAGTAGTTTGGACTCTGGGAAGTGATACTATTTTTTTTTTCCTGGTTGGCAGCTGGCTGATACAGGGAACCAAACCCTTGACGTTGGTGTTACAAGGCTGCACTCTAACCAACTGAGCTAACTGGCCAACCCGAAGGGAAGTGACACTACGTTTTTTTTTTGAGGTGACACTATTTTTTTTTTTTGTCTTTTTCGTGACCGGTAAGGGGATTGCAACCCTTGGTGTGGTGTTGCTTGCACCGTGCTCAGCTAGTGAGTGCACCGGTCATCCCTATAGAGGATCCGAACCCGCGGCGAGAGCGATGCTGTGCTCCCAGCGCTGCACCCTCCCGAGTGCGCCACAGGGCCGGCCCGAGATGACACTATTTTAACTTCTGCTTTCAGGTCCGACTGCAGACACAGCCACCAAGTTTGCCTGGACAGCCTCCCCTGTACTCTGGGACCACTGACTGCTTCCGGAAAACTCTTATTAGAGAGGTATGGTATCTGTTGCTGGTCATTCTTACTCAGAGGAACACATTTATCACTCTCCACCCCACCTCAGAGTGATAAGGTAACTTTACCTGGTTCTGCTGACCACAGTTGCAATTTCCTGTCTCCTGCTTTGGAGTCTTTAATAGTTCCACCTACTGTTTTATACAGATGACTGAAGCTAATAAGATGGTTCTCTCGGTTGGCCGGTTAGCTTAGTTGGTTAGAACATAGCCCTGTAATACCAAGGTCAAATAAAACCAAAACCAAAACTGAAAAAATGGTTCTCTCTTTTGGAAGGTGTGATTTAGACTACAGGGAATTATGAGGGATAATTGGAGAAGTGAAATGGAAGAAAATGCATACATTGACCTATCAGTTGGACAGGGATCCATGTTAGAAGTATATGTAAAGTCTGGAGGAAAAGTCAGCCAGGCTTAGAATCACTGAGAGAGGCCAGCAGAGTCTCCAAACCCATATACAGGGACATTAAATTGGTTTGGAGTTATTTGATTATATAATTTTTTCAGAATTTTTTATAGTGAAAACATATTTTTATTTATTTATTTATTTATTTATTATGGGTGCATATTTAAAAAATTATTAGCATGTTCATTGTTACAAATCAAACTTATTTATTCTGCTACTTATACAATCTTCCCCCTCCATAGATTAAGGGGCTGGCCGTTTAGCTCAGTTGGTAAGAGCATGGTGTTGGTAACACCAAGGCCTAGAGTTCAGATCCACTTACTGTACAGCCACCAAAAAAATAAAAATAACCATAGATTTGTTCTCTCCATCTGACAGATTAACTGTTCCTCTGTTGGTTTGTTGCCTAGATGATCTGTCCAGTCCTGAGAAAGGTGTGATCAAGTCCTCCGCTACTATCGTAAATTAGATGCTTCTTTTATTAATCTGTAGTGTGCTTTGTAGAGAGAGAAGACCTCTTCTTCTTTTTTTTTTTTTTTGTCTCTGCTGGTGCCTCTCCTTGTGTCAATGAAGTTGAGAGTCTGGCATGCCATCTTCATGTTGGCTGTGACTGCTGCATAGAGACTAGCTGCTTTTGCAGTTGCCATGGCAATTGCGGTGACTATAGTGGGCTACCCATGTGGAAATAGTGTTTTTAGTATGTTCTTTACCTGGTTGAAGCTGGGTTCAGCTTCCCCTGGCTTCATGCCTCAGGACCCTGGTGGGGCCTGGGGCAGTGGAGGCAGCTTGCTTAGTTGTGCCTGGGTTCAACTTCCCCAGCTCCATGCCTTTATAAGATGTTGTTGCAGAGCAGTTGGGGGAAGGAGGAGAGGGAAGGGAGAAAGGAATAGGGTGGGAAAAGGAGGAAGGAAGGGGAGTGTGATTGAGGCCTGTGGCAACCCCCTCATTCTGGCAGGGGAGACCAGGGGGCTTTTAGCAGTGTCTCAGTTGTTGCTGGACTGAATGCAGAAGTATGGGGGTGTGGTTGAAGCCTTTGGACCCCCATCACCCTGGCTCAGGAGCCCAGAGTGCTTCCGGGTGGCTCAGTGGTTGTCACTGGGCCGGTCATGGATGTCAGGGGAGTGTGGCTGAGGCTCTTGGCCCTCCACTGCCCTGACTTAGGAGCCTTGGGCATTTTCTGCAGTGACTTGGTGGTTGTTGCTGGGCTCGTTGCAGATGTCGGGGGGCAGGGGGCGGTATGGCTGAGACCCTGGGTCCTCCCCGCTCCCTGGCTTGGGAACCCAGGGGCGTTTGTGGTCCTTCTAAGTTTTATAGGTGTTCTTTGGTGGTGTTAGACCTTTACTAGTTAATATCAAACTTTGTCTCTGATCTATGGGTATTTTGTTTTTCCTTTCAGTTCTGTGTTGGATTATTTGCTATTCCCACCACTTAAACTCTGCATTGGAGTTAATTTGCTGTCCTTTGCTTACTTCTAAAATGGAGGAACTTCCTATGGGGACCAGCACTTGAGCCCTGTAGATGAGCTAAGCTAAATTGCCTGACTGCTGCTGATTCCCTGGGGAAGGCTTTTTGTGCAGCTCAGGTTTTAATTGTTTACCTTGTATATACTTCCAGGTCTTGTGAGGTGTGGTACATCCTGGTTGTGTGGAAACTCTGGTCTGGGCCTGAGTCTTTTCAGCAAACTGTATCCCTGCAGTTCTATATTCCTGACCAGTCTCCACTGAGTTGTCCTGTGCTGATTGGAGGGCAGATCAGCTGTCCATGCTGTGCCCCATTGTTCCCCCAGTGGGCCTGTCTCCCCTACTGTCTGCACTCCAAATACTTCCTATGGGACAGGCTGTGCACCGGTCCCTTGTGGACTCACTGGTTTCTGAGTCTCTTTTTTTTGTTGTCTGTGGCTCCTCACTCCTATGTGGGTCCATGGAACCCTGTTACTGGTCTTGCTGGCCTGGGGGCCACTCTCTTCTCCTGTGCCACCTCCAAGCAACTTCATATGAAGGGCACAGCTGCAGCTTTTGCCAGCTCTTGCTCCATGTGCTTACCAGCTCCAGCCTTGAAGCGGGCAGGACTCAAAATGGTGGGAGCAGTCCTTTCTGTCTCTCATCGTGGCTTCGTCTGCCTGCATGCACTCCGCAGGTCTTGCCTCCTCTTCCTCTGAGCTCTAGCAGCCCAAGCTTGGCTGTTGTTGCTTTTTAATAGTTGTAAATTGGTTGATTTGTGGGAGAGAGTGACGCTGGGGACTATCTATTCCGCCGTCTTGACCAGAAACCAAATGTGATATTTTATTTTATTTTATTTTATTTTATTTTATTTTATTTTATTTTTAAAAAAAGATGACCAGTAAGGGGATTGTAACCCTTGACTTGGTATTGTCAGTACCACACTGTCCCAAGTGAGCTAAGTGTCCATTCCTGTACAGGGATCCGAACCCATGGCCTTAGTGTTGTCAGCACCACACTCTCCCAAGTGAGCCACGGGCTGGCCCCAAATATGATATTTTAAAAAAAGCATTTGGGCCGGCCAGGTGGCGCACTGCTACAGTGCGCCGCTTGGGAGTGCGGCGGCGCTCCCGCTGAGGGTTCGGATCCCACATACAGACCGGTTCCCGCTCACTGGCTGAGCGAGGCGCGGGGGCAACACCGAGGGTTGCAATCCCGTTGCCGGTCCCGGTCCGGTACAGGCGTGACACTGAGGGTTGCGGTCCGTTGCCGGACACGAAAAAACACAAAAAGGAAAAATAAATAAATAAATAAAAATAAAAAAAACATTAAATATTTATTACTCACTTCATTAGCACATATGTAAAAATACCTTGTTGAGAACTTTTTTTTCCTTTGCTTCCTAAAACTTAATTCTCGTATGAAAAAATTCTATTAAATATATGGGCTTTATTAAATATACAGAAACTGAGAAGTAGGTGTCACTTCGATAAAAAGAGGGTGCTGGTTAGTGATGGACTCATCCTTGGAGAAGTCAAACCCAGGGTTCCTGTAGAACTCAGGTGTGGGAGGAAGATCTTTTTTTGTTTTCTTTTATTTTCGGAGGCTGGCCTGTATAGGGATCGAACCCTGGACCTTTGTGTTAACACCACCAGGCTCTAACCAACTGAGCTAACCTGCCAGCCCAAGATCTTGTGGTGGAGCCCACCCAACCCCCCACGAGTGAGGTGGTGTTGCCCTTTCTTCTTTAAGGCCCTCCTTCTTACATCTCTGATACCCAGGGTGGAGTCTGATGAGTGTTTGATGAAGGCTATAGGCTTCAGGTCTGCTCAGAATCCTCTGCCCTTATGGAAGGGAGGCAGGTTTATGTGCCTCTTGGTCAGCAAATTTTTTTTTGTTTTTTGTTTGATTTTTGGTAGCTGGCTGGTACAGGGATCTGAATCCTTGACCTTGGTGTATAATATCATGCTATAACCAACTGAGCTAACTGGCTAGCCCCCCACAAATATTATTAAACACCTGTCTAGGGGCTGGTCAGTGTTCTGGGTGCTAGGGGCCTGCCTGGTGAGAATGACTTGTACAAACCCAATTCGTTGCTGAGTTGAATAGGCTTCCTTAGTTCATGTTTGTGCATATCCCTGATTCTTGCTGTACCAGACTGAGCTCTCTGCTTTCTGGAACTGCCAGGCAACTAGTGTCTACATTGTGCTGCATGGAGCTGGGTGGGCCATTATAGGGAAAGGAAGACTAGGTGAGTTGTCAGGAGTCATGGGCTTGTCCCCTCAGGACCTGGTCATCCTTCTCAACCCACATGGGGATCTGTGGGAGGGGCTTCGAGAGCAATTTGTCTTGTGCTGCTTTTGTAGATCCTCCTCAGATCTCTGTCCTCTTCATATTTACTGCCTCTGCACTTTGTCCTTAGGGAATCCACCTATAGCCTATGGCAGTGTTAGGCCTTTGCAGGATCCAGGCAAAGGGCTGATAGGTACAGTTGTGCCCTTTTGGTTCTGGAAGAAGATGTGGATGCCCAGGGTCTTCAGTGACGCATGTTCTCCAGTCTGGGTCTGTGGAGCCCTCCCAGTGTGCGGCCCCACCCTGATTCTCCTGCTGCTCTCTCAAGGAGCAACTTTAACATTTTTTTGTGTTTTTTTAATTTCTAAATTTTTTGGTAAATTTCTTCTACGTTATGTATTTGTTTTTAAAAGTATTTATTATTTTGTATTAAAGTGATACAGGCACTCTTACTGAAAAGCCAGGCGTGGTGGCATGCACCTGTAGTCTCAGCTACTCAGGAGGCTGAGGCTGGGGGATCACTTGAGCCCAGGAATTCTTGACTGTAGTGTGCTATGTTGATCAGATGTCTGCACTAAGTTTGGCATCAATATGGTGACCTCCCAGGAGTGGGGGACCACCAGGTTGCCTAAGGAGGGGTGAAATGGCCCAGGTAGGAAACGGATCAAGTCTGTTTGTTACTGAAAGGCTTATAACAAAGTCATGGAGTGATCTTTATCTCCTTCCCTCATTCTCTAGAGGCAACTGCTTTCAGCTCTTTCAGTTTATGTAGTTTCTACCTGTCTACATAACACGCTTACTACTATATTTTATACATTTTTTATGTGTTTTAGCTCACTCTTTGTGGTAATTATTTTAATTCTTAACACTCCTTATCCCTCTTTCTGCCTGCCTCTTTGTGTGGTTTAATCCAATTCACTATTTTCATGATTATAGCTTTATATATATTTTTTCTCTCAATAAAGTAATGTATTATGATGTGCACTTCATTCCTTGTGCAACTTTTTGTTTCCCCTGGGTTGGATTAATAATTATATCAAAGAGTCTGGCCAGTTAGCTGAGTTGATTAGAGCATGGTGGTGATAACACCAAGGTTCAGGGTTTGATCCCTGTACTGGTCAGCTGCCAAAAACAAAAAACAAAAACAAAATCATATCTTTTTTCTTTTTTTTCCTATTTTGTTTTTCAAAATCACATCTTAATACCTGGAAAACATAACAATTTCTTAGTCACCTGTAATCTCACCCCAAGGAAGTCAGATCATATGGTAATCCTGTTTTGTAGTCTGCTTTCTCTTCTTTTTTTTGTGGCTGTCCAGTATGGGGATCCAAACTCTTTTCTTCGGTTTTATCAGCACCATGCTTTGTGTGAGCTATCTGGCCAGTTCCTTCTCATGTTACAATGTGATTTCATGGCTGTGTGATAGTCCATTGATGGGTTTCCCATAATTTATCTCCTATTTGGCAGCTTTTAGGTTTGTTCCAAAATTTTGTTACCTTATAAATGCCTGATGTATTTCTTTTATATCTCTGAATATTTTCTTGGAATAAATTTCTAGATAGATAATTTCTGGGTAAAAGCATGTTGCAAGATTGCTTTCCAGAATGAAAACTGTTTCCAGTTTCTCCAGCAGTGCGTAGGAGGACAATTACTTCTGATAAATGTGGGGGGTTTCTTCCTTTTAAAAGCTCTCCTTGCTTGGAGAAGAGGTGATGGAAGCCACAGGTTAGAGGACACATTGCTTCCCTGTTTCAGTGGTGTAAAGGTGGTAGTGTCTGTAAACAGCTTCTGCTTCTGTGATTCCTTGCAGGGCGTCACAGGGCTATACCGGGGCATGACCACTCCTATCATCGGGGTCACCCCCATGTTCGCTGTGTGCTTCTTTGGGTTTGGTTTGGGGAAGAAACTACAACAGAAATGCCCAGAGGATGTGCTCACGTGAGTACTTACTTACAGGCCTGGAGATCTTGGTGATGTGACATGACATGATGTGGCAGACAGGCAATGGCTGGCTGTCCCCTGAGCCCCCAAGGCTGACTCCTGGGACTTCCACCTGAGCTTCCTTTGCCCTGTGAATGAGAAGGAAAAAAAGGCCCTCCCCTGCCCCCTTACGAGGTTGTCATAATTTCTTCTATGAAGTAGTATCAGTTACTGGGGAGATTAGTAATACCAACCCCATGGGGCTGTTGGGAGGTCTGAATGCTAAAATGTGTGTAAAATGTTGTGAGCAATACCTGGTGCTGCAGTAACGACAGCAGCAGCCTTGTTTTTCATCATCTGGTTGACAGAAGAGAAGATTCCAACTTCTGTTTTACTTCATTTTTACAACAGGATTAAAATATGATTATAAATATATTGATTTTACTGTTAAAGTGAAATAAGTTGATGTGTTTCCTTTTAATAAATTGTAAGAAGTTGGATTTGGGCATAAAGACACAGCTGAATCAGAATTGTAGCAGAATTTATAAAGTAGTTATACCTAGAACTTGACTTTTGTGTGAAATCTGATTTATTTGTGGCTGGGCTTCTCAGTCCAAGTACTTATTTTTTCTTACAAAACCATCCTCTTTGCTGGGATTGCCTCTGTCCTCAGTGGTTAGTCACAAGGGCTTGCTATTGTTTTTTGTTTTCAATGCAGCTACCCTCAACTGTTTGCAGCTGGAATGTTATCTGGTGTATTCACCACAGGAATCATGGCCCCTGGAGAACGCATCAAGTGCTTGTTACAGGTAAGATTGTGATCTGGGGAATGGCAGTAGTTTTTTCCATTCAGTGTACAATTTTGTGTGCATGTTTATGTCCTTTCACCCTTTATAATGGATACATGTCAGGTGTGCAAAACAGTTTCAAGGTTCTCAGGAACTTGGAAGCAATCGTAGTAGAATCAAGAACCAGGACAGTGTAAAAAACCAACCAAAATGTCACATCTGTGATGCGTCAGCCTAGACCTAGCCACCCTTATTAGCAGCCACTTCAGGAACTCTGAAAGGTGAGTCATGTCTCATCAGAGGTAAAAGGGAGGCTCCTCCTGGCCCAAGATGTCCTGTGTCTCTATCAATTGCCCAACGGCTCAGTGCCCTTGAAGTGTACTCAGTTTCTATAATTTTGTGATTTAAAGAATGTTATATAATTGAAATCATACACTTTGTAAATTTTTCAGATTGGCTTTTTTAAATCAGCATACTTTTCTAGAGATTCATTCAGATTGTTGTTATGTATGAATAGTTCATCCATTTGTATTGTTGAGTAGTAATCACGGTACGGATGTATCACAGTTTAGCCATTCATACACTGAAGGACATCTGTGTTGTTTCTAGTTTGGGGCTATTATGAATAAAGATGCTATAAACATTTGTATGCAGAGATTTTTGTGAGAAAATAAATCTTCATTTCTCTGGGATAAATGCCCAGGAGTGCTATTACTGGGTTGTACGGAGTTGCATCTTTAGTTTTTTGTTATTGTTGTCGTTTTTTAATATATTGAATTTGTCTGGAAGCATGTTTAGTGTTTAAAGGAGCTACCCAACTATTTTCCAGAGTGGCTATACCATTTTACCCTCCCAGCAACATATTAGTGATCTAGTTTCTCTGCATGCATCCTCAAAAACATTTGCTGTTCTCTATTTTTTTATATTTTAGTAATTCTGATAGGTGTGTAGTGATACCTTTTTTTTTTTTTGTCTTTTTCGTGACCAGTAAAGGGATCGCAACCCTTGGTTTGGTGTCGCCCACACAGCACTCAGCCAGTGAGCGCGTCGCCCACACAGCACTCAGCCAGTGAGCGCACCGGCCATCCCTATATAGGATCCGAATCCTATATAGGATCCGAATCCGCGGCGGGAGTGTCGCTATTCCCAGCGCAGCACTCTCCCGAGTGCACCACGGGGTTGGCCCGATACCTTGTTGTTTTAATTTGTATTTCCCTAATAGCTAAAGATGTTGAACACTTTTTCATGTGCTTATTTGCCATCCATATATTCTCTTTGTTGAAATGTCTGTTCATGTGATTAATCTATTTTCTCACTGAATTTTTTTTTATTGATGAGTTTTGAGAATCCCTTATATATTCTAGATACTAGTTTTTGTCAGATATGTGGTTTGTAAATGTTTTTTCCCAGTCTGTAACTTGTCTTTTCCTCTTATTAATAGGGTCTTTTGCAGAGCAAATATTTTTAATTTTCATGAAGTCCAATTTATTAAGTTTCCTTTTATGGATTGGGCTGTGGGTGTTAAGTCTAAGATCCTGAAGATTTTCTCCTATGTTTTTTTCTACATGTTTTATTTATAGTTTTTTTTTTTTTTTTTTTTTCGTGACCGGCAACGGATCGCAACCCTCAGTGTTGCGCCCGTACTGGACCGGGACCCGCTACGGGATCGCAACCCTTGGTGTTGCCCCCACTCCTCGCTCAGCCAGTGAGCGGCCGGTCTGTATGTGGGATCCGAACCCTTGGCGGGAGCGCCGCCGTGCTTCCCAAGCGGCTCACTGTAGCAGTGCGCCACCAGGCCGGCCCCTTTATTTATAGTTTTATGTTTTACATTTAAGTCAGTGACCCCACTTTGAGTTAATTTTTGTATAATGTATGAGAATTAGGTCAGAGTTCTATTTCTTTTTTCTTTTGCCTGTAATGTCCTTTTGTACCACTACCATTTGTTGAAAAGACTATCTTTCTTCCGTTGAATTGTGTTCGCACCTGTTCAAAATCAATTGAGCATATTTATGTGGTTCTATTTATGGGTTCTCTATTCTATTCCATTGATTTATGTTTTTATCCTTCCACCCGTACCAAACAGTCTTGATTACTGTGGCATATAATAAGTAGACTGATTTCTCCTACTTGATTCTGTCTTTTTTTTTTTCCTTTTTGTCTTTTTTCGTGACCGGTAATGGGATCGCAACCCTCAGTGTCGCTCCCGTACCGCGACTGGCAACGGGATCGCAACCCTCGGTGTCGCGCCTGCACCGCGCTAAACCAGTGAGCTGACCGGTCTCTATATGGGATCCGAACCCTCGGCGGGAAGCGCCGCACTCTACTGAGTGCGCCACCGGGCCAGCCCTGATTCTGTCTTTTTAAGAAAAAAAAAAAAAAAAGTCCTAGCTATTCTAATTCCTTTGTCTTTCCATATAAATTTTAGGATAATTTAGAAAATTCAGAAAAATTTTGCTGAGATTTTGAATTTTGATAAAAATTATGTTAATTGTATAGATCAATTTGGGCAGAATTGACACTTTTATTATTTTGAGTCTTTCAATCCATGGACATAGTATGTCTCTTTGTATATTTAGAACTTTTATTTCTTTCATCAGCATTATGTAGTTTCCAGCATATAAGCCCTGTATGTGTTTTCCTATATTTCTAACCAAGTGGGTTTTTCTTTGCCTTGTAAAATGGTATTATAAATGATATTGTAATTTTAATTTGGTTGTTAACATGTTCATTGCTAGTTTATGGAAATACAATTGATTTTTTTTATGTTTATCTTGTATCCTGCAATGTTCCTGAACTCCCTTATTATTTCTATGATTTTTCTATATATTTATTTATTTATTTTTGGCAGCTGGCATGTGTAGGGATCTGAACCTGTGACCTTGGGGTTATAAGGCTGTACTCTAACCAACTGAGCTAACTGGTCACCCCTCTTTTTTTTTTAGATTTCTTGGGATTTCTTATATAGACAATGATATCATTTTCAAATAGTGACAGTTTTATTTCTTCATATCTGATCTATTTGCCTTTTTATTTTGTTATTTTACTGGCAAGAACTTCCAGTACTGTGTTGAATAACAGTGCTAAGAGTAGACATCTTTGCCTTGTTCCTGATATTATGGGGAAGTATTTACTCTTTAACTGTTAAATGTAATATTAGTTGTAATATTTTTTGTAGATGTTGTTTATCAAGTCAAGAAAGTTACCTTCTGTATTAATCCATTTCTGTTGCTTATAACAAAATACTTGGAACTGGGTACTTTGTGAGAAAATGAAATTTATTGCTTACAATTTCAGATGCTGGGAAGTCCAAAGTCCAGGGAACACGTTTGGTGAAGGTCTTCTTCAGTGGTGGCTTTACAGCAATGCAGGGGTCTCATATGGCAGAAAATGGCAGAGTAGGGAAAGAGAGCTAGCTCTTCTTGCCTGCTCCTTTTTTTTTTTTTTGTCCTTTTTGAGACTGGCTGCACCACGCTCAGCCAGTGAGCGCCGTGAGCGCACCGGTCATCCCTATATAGGATCCAAAGTGCTGCTGCTCTCCCAGCACCGCACTCTCCCGAGTGCGCCACGGGCTCGGCCCTTGCCTGCTCCTTTTAAAGCCCTCAGAACTATGCCCACCACCACCATTAAACCATCAACTTAATCACCTCATAAGGCCCCACCTTTCAATTACCATAATAGAATTTCCCACCCCCTCAACACTGTCATAGTGGGGGCCAAGTTTCCAATACCTGTGGGGGACACAATTTAAGCTTCAATGAGTTTGGGGGGGACATTCAATCCCCAGCACTCTCTATTCCTATTTTCCTTGGTTCTCTTTTTATTTTTTGGCAGCTGGCTGGTATAGGGATCGAACCCTGGACCTTGGTGTCACCACACTCTAACCAATTGAGCTAACCAGTCAGCCCCCGTTCCTATTTTTCTGAGAATTTTATTATGAATGACTTTTGTCAAATGCTTTTTCTACATCAATTGATATGATCACGTGATTTATCTTCTTTAACCTGTTAATATGGTAGATTACATTGATTGATTTTCAATTATTGAATCAGCTTTGCATTCATTGCTTGACTAAACCCCACAACTTGGTCATGGTGTATAATTCTTTATATATATGCTAAATTCTATTTGCTCATTTTTTTTATTACTTTTTTTTGTGTGTGTGTGGCTGACTAGTAGAGGAATTATTTGCTTATATTTTGTTAAGGATTTTTGCATCTATATTCATGAGGGATTTTAGTCCCTTTTTTTTCTCTATACTGTCTTTGTCTGGTTTTGGTATAAAATGAATTGAGAAATGTTCCCTCCTTTTCTATTTTCTGAGAGATATTGTGTAGAATTGGTGTTAATTCTTCTTTAAACATTTGGTAGAATTCTCCAGTGAAACTGTCTAGGCTTGGAGATTTTGGGTGGAAGAGTTTTTAAATTATGAATTCAGTTTTCTTAATAGTTATAGGGTGATTCAAATAATTTATTTCGTATTGGATGAGTTGTGGTAGTTTATGTTTTTTGTTTTTTATCTTAGTTGTCAAATTTGTGTGTGTAGAGTTATTTGTAGTCTTCCCTTGTTATCCTTTTGATGTCTGCAGGGTCTGCAGTGATATCTCCTGTTTTATTCCTGCTATTGATTATTTGTGACATTTCTCTTTTTTTTGTCAGTCTCACTAGGGGTTTGTCAATTTTATTATCTTTTCAAAGAAACAGCTCCTTGTTTCATTAATTTTTTCTATTGTTTTTCTGTTTCCAATTTTATTGGCTTTGATCTTCTCTTTTTCATTTCCTTCCTTCTTTTTTGGGTTTGTCTTGGTTTTCTTTTTCTAGGTTTTTGAGGTGAGAGCTTAGATTATTGATTTGAGGCTTTTTTTTTTTTTTCCTTTTCTTTCTTCTTTTTTTGGCAGCTTGCCAGTATCTCTTTTCTAATATAGGCAGTCAGTTCTATACATTTTCCTCTCAGCACTACTTTAGCTGTGTACCTCAAATTTTGATGTATTTTATTTTCATTTTCAGTCAGTTCAACATGTTTTTTATTTTGAGACTTTCTCTTTGGCCCATGGGTTTAGAAGAGTGTTGTCTAGTTTCCAAGTGTTTAGAGACTATTGATTACAATTTTGATTCCATTATGGTTAGAGAACATAGTCTGTATGATTTAAATTCTTTTAAATTAGTTGAAGTTTGTTTTATGGTCCTGGATATGGTCCATCTTGGTATATGTTCCATGGGCAGTTGAAAAGAATGTGTATTTTGCTGTTGTTTGGTGGAGTGTTCTATAAATGCCAGTTAGATTCTGCTGTTTGATGGTGGTGTTGAGCTCTTTCATCTTTTCTATTTTCTGGCTCATTGTTCTACCAGTCATTGATAGAGGGGTTTGAAATCTCCAACTATAATTGTGGGTTTGTCTGTTTCTCCTTTCCGTTATATCAGTTTTGCTTTACATAGTTTTAAACTTTTTTGTTTGGTACGTACACATTTAGAATTGCTATGTATTATTTTCCCTTTTATCATTCTATAATATCCCATATTTTTGTTTACCATATTCTTTTTTACTTCCCAATATTCCAAGGTTCTTTCTTTTATCGATTTCTTTATGTACAGAAACTTCTTTTAGCTATTCTTTTGGGGGTAGATCTGCTGGTGACAGATTCTTTTAGTTTTCCTTCATGTGAGAATGCCTGACTTCTCCTTTATTCCTGAAGGATATTTTCACTGGACATAGGATTCTGGTTGACAATTCTTTTCTTTCTCCACTTGAAAAATACTGTGCCACTTCTGCCCTCCCTTGTTTGTGCTGTCATTTGCGTTGTTTTTCTCCTATAAGTAAGGTGGTGGGGTTTTTTTTTTTTTTTTTTCTGGCTGTTCCTAAGAGTTTTTCTTTGTTTTTAGTTTCCAGAAGTTCAATTGAGATGTGTCTTAGCATAGACTTCTTTAGGTTTATTCTGTTTGGTGTTTTCTTAGCTGCTGCTATTATTTTTTTCCCCTCCCTTTGGTGGCTAGCCAGTATGGGGATCCAAATTTCTCAGCTTCTTGAACCTATAGGTTTATATTTTCCCAAATTTGGGAATTTTTCAGCAATTATTTCTTTGAGTTCTTTTTCAGTCCCTGCCCTCTTTTCTCCTCTTCTTCTGAGACTCTGAGGTCAGAAATATTAGGGTTTTTTTAATAATCCCACAGGTCCTTGAGGTTCTATTAATTTCATTTCAGTCTGTTTTCCCTCTGTTGTTCCGATGGACTAATTTCCATTGTTCTATCTTCCATTTCACTGATTTTCCCCCTCTCTTTCCTCTAGTCTGCTTTTGAGTAAACCATTCAGTGAACTTTTTATTTTGTTTATATTTTTCAATTCTAAAATATTTATTTGATTCTTCCTTATATCTTTTATTTCTCTGCTGAGACTATCTATTTCTTACCTGTGGTTTTCTATTTTTTGTGTTTCAAGTATGTCCATAATTGCTCATTAAAGAATTTTTATCATGCTGCCTTAAAATCTTTGTCAGATAATTCTAACATCACTGACGTCTTGGTGTTTGCATCTGTTGCTTGTCTTTTTTCTTTCAGTTTGAGATCTTCTTGGTTTTGAGTGTGGCAAGTGATTTTTCAATTGAGACCTGGATGTTTATGTATTATGATGAAACTCTGAATCTTATTTAAACTTTCTGTTTTAGCTGGCTTTCTCTGACATTTTTCCAGAAGGGAAGGGAAGAAGCAGCGTTATCACTGCTAGGTGGAGGTAGAAGTCTAGGTTCCCCATTCAGCCTGTGATGACTCCTTAGGTTGGGGCACTCCTTTTTACGGCTGGATGAGCATGGGAGTTCCAGTGTCTCCACTGACACCACAGGGCAGAAGGGTGTGGTTACTGGGGGATGAAAGCCCTAGTTCCCTACTTAGCCTTCTCTGACTCCACCCTGGCAGCATGTTGGGTGCTTCATTACAACCTCATGAGGGTGGAAGTCAAGGCTCCCCACTTAAGTCTTTGCTGGTGTGGATGGTGGAGGGGTCACCATTTTTTCTCTGGTGTTTGGCTGAAGTAGAGTGCTTAGTGTCTAAAAGTTTTCCATTTTTCTAGGCTGTCCCTTTCCTAGTCCTTTGTGTAGAGAATACCAGCTTTTGTTGGGGATTCTTTTTGGTCTGTGCCTGTTGGTATTTCTTTTTGGTCTGTGCCTGTTGGTGTTTCTGGGTTGCTAGCTTCTTCAGATCCATGTCTGAGATATATGAGGCAAAAAGAAAACCCAGAGAACTCATCACCAGGTCATTCCTGAAGTCCCAAGGTTCTTAGCTGGTTTGCCTTCTTCTCCTCAAACTTTCAGTGTTATTGTTTTCTTTTTAAAAAAAATTTATTTGGTGAGCAGCAGATCCCACCTCCAGATTCCCACCCACTCGCACTACCCAGAGTCATCTTATATTTGTTTTAAGAATAATGTCCAAGCTCAGTTGGTTAGAGTGTAGTATAACCAAGGTCAAGGGTTTGGATTCCCTTACTGGCCAGCTGCCAAAAAAGTAAAATAATAATGTCCAGAGGATTTTTTTTTTTTTTTTGTACTTAATAGGAGGAATAGGAAGAAGTATGAGGGGGTCTTCAAAAAGTTCATGGAAATATTTGTATTATTTTTTAATTCTATTTTTCCATGAACTTTTTGAAGTACCCTTGTATATCTGCTCTATCTTCCTAGAGGCAGAAGTCTGTATATTGATTTTTTTTTTTTAAAAGATGACCAGTAAGGGGACCTTAACCCTTGACTTGGTGTTGTCAGCACCACGCTCTCCGAAGTGAGCTAACCGGCCATCCCTATATAGGGATCCAAACCCGTGGCCTTGGTGTTATCAGCACCACACTCTCCCGAGTGAGCCGTGGGCTGGCCCTGGTATATTGATTTTGACCTAGGGAATATTTGCATTTGGTAGCCTTGTTTATCACTCTTTTCTCTTATTGTTTCTTATGTTTTATTTATGCCTGAAGTCCTTTTTGACTTCTAGATCAGACATTCACCTATGTATACTCTTCTTTTGTACTTTCCTACTTTTCTTGGTGACCACTTCATACTTCTCCACTCAAACCCCCATTCTGTCAGTGGATGGCCTGGCTTCTTACTTCACTGAGAAAACTGAAACCATCAGAAGAGGATTTTACCAGATGCCTTCTACCGTCTCTACCTACCTACCTTCTGCTGCATCCACAGCTGTCCTGCTTGACCCCAGGTTGCCTATTTATAAACTGGATCCCATCCTCTCTTGCTCAGCCACAGACATCATTTCAGTAATTCTTTTCTCTCTCCTTCAGCGTTAGTTTTTGCTCTCCACTGAATCATTCTCATCAGCAATAAAAGCATGGACATGCTTGTATTTTTCACCTTAAAAATACAGACTTCTCTCTACTCTATTTCCCACATCAATTTCTGTTCTTCATGACTTTGCTCCTCATATCAAACTCTTTGAAAAAAAAAAATTTTTTTTTCTCGCTGTCTCCAGTTCCTCTTCTCTAATTGTTATACCCACTCCAGTCTGGCTTTTGCCTCACAACTCCAACAAAAATGGTTTTGTTAAGGTCACTAGTGACTTTTACACTTAAGTCCAATGGTCAGTTCTTGGTCCTCATCTTTCTTGTTCCATCAGGAAACTGGTCATCCTCCCCCATCCCTCTTCCTTGAAGAGTATCTTCACTTAAGGCCTCTCTCTTGATTTTCCTCCTATCTACTTGGCTGCTCCTTCTCCATCTCCTTTATTAATTCATCATCTTTTTTTTTTTTTTTGCTTACTGGCTGGTACAGGGATCTGAACCCATGGCCTTGGTGTTATAAGGCTGTGCTCTAAACAACTGAGCTGAACTAACTGGCCAGCCCCCCATCATCATCTTCTTGATCTTTTTTTTTTTTCCTTTTTTTGTCTTTTTTCGTGACCGGCAACGGATCGCAACCCTCAGTGTCGCGCCCGTACCGGACCGGCAACGGGATCGCAACCCTCGGTGTTGCGCCCGCACCTCGCTCAGCCAGTGAGCGGCCGGTCTGTATGTGGAATCCGAACCCTCTGCGGGAGCGCCGCTGCACTCCCAAGCGGCGCACTGTAGCAGTGCGCCACCGGGCCGGCCCATCTTCTTGATCTTTTAATGTTCATGTGTACAAGGCTCAGTCTTGTTGTATTCATTTCCTTGATGTTTTCATCTTGTCTCATGACTTTTAGATACCATTTATATGCTGATGACTTTCAAATTTATATTTTCAACTCAGACTTTTCTTGAACTCTACACTAGTTTATCCAGCATTTGTACTTGGATGCTAATAGTCACTTCAAAGGTACCATGTGCAAAACTGAACTCCTGGTCTTCCCTAACACCTTCTCCACACACAACCTTCTCCAGATCAGTTGGTGGCAATATCGTCCTTCTAGTTATTCAGGCTTAAAACCCAGGAGTCCTCTGAGATTCTCCTCTTTCTCTCATTGTACAGATCCCATCTGTTGAACAGCTAAGTTGGCTTTCAAAATATCCTAAATCTGACCCTTCTTATCACCTCCATTGCAGTCACATTGCTTCAGGTCACCTTCATTGCTGTCCTGGATGGGTGTGAGGGCCTCCTTACTTATTTCCATGCTTACAGTCTTTACTGTACATAACAGTGAGAGGATTCTGTCAATATGTCATTTCCAAGCCCAATCCCCTGTGGCCCTGTACGTCAGTGTGAGTCAACTCCACCATCCTATGGTCACATGGGCATTTCTGTTGTTCCTCAGACATACCGGGTTCACATGCACCTGGATCATTTCGGGAAGTTATTTAAAAAACTATTGATACTTGATTGACATTATCTTAAATTTATTATTTTTAGAAAAAATTGGTGTTTTTCTAATTGAAAACTTTTCCCAACCAGAATTATGACTCTCTTTCTGTTCACTTCTTTTTTTACATTCCTCGGAGATGTTTTAGAGTTTTATGTATGCAAAGCCTATTGCTTGATGAGCATATATTTTATTGCTATTTATTTATTTATGTTTGGCAGCTGGGGATCCGAATATTGCTATTTCAAATGGGATCCTTTCCCATTATTTTTCAACTGGTTAATCCTGGTATATGAGAAAGTTATTTGGCTTTTATACTACATTTATTTTTTAAGTGTTTCTCCTTGGAACTGTTAAACCTGAACTCTCTTCCCAGCTTTAATCACTCTTTGGTTGATGCCCTGTGTGTTCTGATTCATCTTGGCTCTGCACTTGCTGTGGATCCTGCATGGAGCGCCTTTTCTCAGATATTTCCTGGGATTACCTCTGCCTGTCCTCAATCTCCTGGCTCTTAGGTCCTGGAGCCCCAGGGGTGGGGTGGGGGCCTGTCTCTGGTCGTCCTCTGGCTCTATGCAGGACCTCTGTCCAGGCATTTAGAGCTCTGAATGCAATTTCCTGTTCACCTTTTTCTAACCAAGCTTCATGACCAGTTAGGCTTGGAATAGAGTTGGTGCTCAATGGATATTTGTTGAAGGAATAAATGAATGACTAAAATATTTATCTCTTCTTTTCCAGACCTTCCAGGTAGCTTTATTGGGAATGCTCTTGTATTTGGGAGATTTCCTCAACTTGCTTTCCAACTTTTCTATTGATTTAATTTGTAGTCAGTGTGTGTGTATAATTTGTGATATTTTCACCTAGCTTTATTTCATAGTGTCTTCCTCAATATCACACATTCCAAATACTTACCAATTAGACAGTCAATTCTTTTCATTAGTCTAGTGCATAATGACCACTTTCATGCTCACTTGTAGTCTCCTGTAACCTGCTGGGTCTTTTGACTTTGATGTTGCTGTTTCTGACTTGATGACCCTCCCCTGCTCCCAGATTCAGGCTTCTTCAGGGGAATCCAAGTACACTGGTGCCATGGACTGTGCAAAGAAGCTGTACCAGGAGTCTGGGATCCGAGGCATCTATAAAGGGACTGTGCTCACCCTCATGCGAGGTAACCTTTGAGGCCCTCCACGTGAGATCACCTGGGGAGGTCACTTGAAGTAGATCTGCCACAGAGGATCTTACCTGGATCACCAGATTAGCCTTGGCACCATACATGCCTCAGCTCTGACAAGATGGCAATTTTTGTCCTGGGTTTTAGGCAGCCTCACCCCAGCTGGCATGGACACAGATGAGGCTGGGGGGACCTTCCATCCTTCTTCCTATGTGTCTTCGGGGGTGGTGGAAGTCATAATAGTGGTAGTTGGAGGGAAGTGGCAAGTAGATAGTAATAATGGCTGGATGGATGAGTGGAAAGAAAGAGTGACTTAGGGACGGGGGGATCTCCCTGGTTTTGAGAGGCATTTCCTGCTGGGGTGGCAATAGGAGAGGCAAAGACAGTCCCACTCTTGTCCTGAGATGGCAGCTTGGAAGAAGGCCAGATGCACTAGCTGTAGTTATAACTACTTGGAGTGGGCATGTCAGTGTTGATCATTCAGAGGGGACTTTAAAGATGAAATGATGTCATATGTGTTTGTACTTATTCATACTAGTGCTTGGCCCAGAGTAGCATCTGATAGCTGCAAAGTGATTATTGCAAATAGGATGTGACTGCTGAGGAACCTCTCCAGAAACCTTGAAGGGTCTAGTGCCAAGCTTAGCTCTTCTAAGTTCAGGAAGTCTGTAGGGATTTTTATATACTTTAATTCACCCTTCTTGCCACTGACAGATGTTCCAGCCAGTGGGATGTATTTTATGACATATGAGTGGCTGAAAAATATTTTCACTCCAGAGGGAAAGAGGTAAGGAGAACAGAAGAACTTAGAAGCCACTTTCCCCAGTCGTGGTTTGCCCTGTCCTGTGAGTTGGTCTGAAAGCAGAAGTGGGACTTATTCCTGACTACATGTTCACTTTCCTCTCATGGTTGTTGAGTTCCCACTAACACCTCTTACTCTGTGCCTCACCCAGTGGAGCAAGTGTTTGGAACAGATGCATTTAACCTCCTTCAAGGAGTGGCAGCTGCCATGTCTTGGGAGACATGGCCTTGGACCTCCTCTGTCTAGCTAGTTTTCCCTTTCTATAACTGCCCTGTCTGCCACAGGTGGGATTGTCTGAATGCCACTCCTATAGCCTTTGTGTGACTAGAGCTGTGGTTGGTGTTCTGCAGGGTCAGTGAGCTCAGTGTGCCTCGGATCCTGGTGGCTGGGGGCATTGCAGGGATCTTCAACTGGGCTGTGGCTATCCCCCCAGATGTGCTCAAGTCCCGCTTCCAGACTGGTGAGTAGAGGGTAGTGGATGAATGGAGATGGAGTGGGTTCCAGCACTGGCTACCCCTGGGACACAAAGCTCTTAAGGTCCTAGGGATACTCACTCTTCACGGCAGCACCCAGCCTCTGTCTGACCAACATTCCCCCTTACAGTCATTTGTGCTCTAGAAACCCTAGATTCATTTTCATGTCAGCCTAAACACAAAATAAGTGAGATAAGAAGACAAAGCCACTTCCCTCCCTGACATGAACAGCAGGGCAGCTTCGTTCTTCATCTCTCTTTTCCACTGTCTTGGCACCAGTAATCCAGACATTTGTGCGTTTGTCCTAAAGTGAACTGTATTGTGTATGGACTCGTCCCAGAAGACGTGCAGGGTGTCCTCTCCCTGGTGTTAGCCCTGACTCTGCAGAAAGACTTAAATACTAAATTATCCCCATGTGTATTGCCATGGTCTGGTCAGGAAGCTTCCTGAGGCCTTAAAAATTGGGTTCTGCCCCACAGCACCTCCTGGGAAATACCCTAATGGTTTCAGAGATGTGCTGAGGGAGCTGATCCGTGATGAAGGAGTCACTTCCTTGTACAAAGGGTTCAATGCAGTGATGATCCGAGCCTTCCCAGCTAATGCGGTGAGTAGCTGGCAGGGGTCATGCTTTCCATTCAGGGCTCAGAGCAGGGTGCAGTTGGCTGACTTTTGCTTGCTCCTGGGATTGGATTGGGTACTCACTTATCCTAAAACCCTACCCTCAGCTGAGCCTCCTTATTTGCTCCCTCTCCTGAAGCTGTCAGGTGGATTAGCCTTTGGAGGCTGACTTTTGCTTGCTCCTGGGATTGGATTGGGTACTCACTTATCCTAAAACCCTACTCTCAGCTGAGCCTCCTTATTTGCTCCCTCTCCTGAAGCTGTCAGGTGGATTAGCCTTTGGAGTTCTCTGAGGTGAGGGGCTTTGATTTCTTAATCTGGCCATCAGAAGTGGGCATTTGCAGGACATGCTTTTTTTTTTTTTCCTCTTAGGAATGAGAGTAGGGCTTGCTTCCTTGACCTGGGTTGGGAGTAGGGTTGGGGTGGGGGGGTTCTGGTCCTGACAGGACCAGCCAAGCATGGTACTGGGGTCGGTCTTTGAATAGTCATGCTCCTGCTGGCTTTTCTCTTCCTCCCAAACCTTTCTCAGGCCTGTTTCCTTGGCTTTGAAGTTGCCATGAAGTTCCTTAATTGGGCCACCCCCAACTTGTGAGGCTGAAGGCTCCTGGATGCTGAAAGCTGTCACCGAGGAGGAGCAGTGGGCAGGACAAGGCAGTCCTAAAGGGTGAGGGGAGGGGAATGGTGGGATCAGAGCTCTGTGCATGAACTTAATGAGACCATTGCCTTTATGACATCCTCTACCTTGTATGATTTGGTATGCCATTTTGAAATTTGAATTCACTCTTGTCAATGTAAGGGATCTCAAGAGGATTTGAAGATTAAATAAGTAGCTTCTAGACAAGACATCACCTGTGGCCAGAGTGCTACCTACCAGTTGACTGCTGGCCCTACTATACCCAAAATATTCCTTGCTAAAGAGGTAATATCAGCCTCTCACTGGATGCACTCTGCATGTTTTCAACCAGCTACCAAGGGGCTAGAGTCTTCTTCATTCCCTAGCCAGGAAAACCTACCTGATTTCCAGGGTGCCATCTAATCCTGGGCTGCCCATGGGAATGTGGACTTGAGGCCCACATCTGTCAGTCAGTCGAACTGGACTGAGCATATATGCCTAGGAACAGATAGCCTGTTAACTATTGGATTTTGATTTTTTTTCACACGTGCAAGTAATCAAAAATAAAACTAGAGTAGCCTAATTTCTCAGGAGTAGGTGGATAACCTTCCCTCCTACACAGTGAGGACAGTCCCAGCCTGCTGGCATGAGAAAGACCAGAGTGTAGGAAGGCCCTTTTTGCCTTTCTTTTCTCATGAGAGCGCCTTATTTTAACAAGAAACAATAAATGTTGTTTCTATTTTTGCATTGTGTTTTCTTTCTCTCTTTTGATTCTGGGACATTTCAGCAGACAGCCTGTGGCCTTTGGAGAGGCTGTCAGGGATCCTGTATTCTTCTCTGGCAGGCTTATGCAGGGGCTCTAGCAGGAGAAGGAGGAGGAAGTTTTGTCTGGCCCAGCCCCAGCTGTTTGGGGGAGGGTAGGTGGGGTGGGTGACTTGATTGGTAACTATTTACATAGCCTTCAGTGCAAGTCTGTCATGCAGATCCCCATAAGGCCCAGCCTGCAACCCATCCCTTCATTCATTCCCCTCCCTCTCCTGAGCCACACAGGTGTATGAGCTAACAGATGGAAAGTCAATTGTAAAAGGAATCTTTGGTATTCATGTGGACTTTGGGGTTGCCGTGTGATCTGATGTAGCCAGCCTGGCCTCATTAATGAAACATATGATGACATCCAGGTGCAGCCAGAAAAAGTGAGGCAGTTGGAGCAGTGTCACAAGCTAGACTTGCCTTGTCTGGTGGAGGGGAGGGTTGAAGTTACTGGAGCTGGGCTTTTCTCGCGTAGTTCTGCTGGCACTTCCTGCCTCGCTGCACCTGCATAGAGACCCTTGGATTTTGGCTTTAGAACCATTACTCTGATTAGCTCAATTGGTTGGAGCGTGGTACTGATAACACTGGGGTCAAGGGTTCAGATCCTCATACCAGCCAACTACCAAAAAAATAAAAATAAAATAAAAAAATCTGGGACTTGGGGTGTGGCTAACCTGTCAGGAAACTGAAGATTTGAGAGTTGAAGGAAGGAGGTTTTACTCCTGGTAAGTTATTTCTATGTTTGGTGGGGCTTTTTTTGTTTTTTGTTTTGGCAGCTGGCTGGTACTGGGGATCCAAACCCATGCCCCTGGTGTTATAAGGCTGTGCTCTAACCAGCAGATTATTTCTAGATGACCAGATAGGAATTATGGCCAAGTAGAAAATAACATTTTTTTAAAGATGAAAATTGTGTGTCTTCTGCCTGGGAAGATTAATTCAGTGTTAAGCCTGCCTTCTTTCATGCTGGAGGATATCTTTGTTTAATAACTCACTGATTTGGAGATGGTCATTGTAGGGAAAGTAAATATAACTGGTCAAGGTCCCTCAAGGGGTTTGGAATCTTGCCAAGCATTTGATGTAAATATGCACGTGTGCCCAGGTGTGCCTTGGTTGTCTAATGTAATTGCGTATGTGTGCCCAGGTGTCCTGGTTTATTGGATTTAAGTATAAAGGATGAATGGCTCTAATATATGGCTCCCTCCCCGCCCGAGGGGGCCACGGGGAGGTTGCCACTGCTGCTGTTGCTGGATCTGCTGTAAGCTGCCGCCGAGGACTGAGCTCATGTCTGCCAATGGCTCCCAGGATCTTTCCAAATTACCTAGCATAGACCTGCATGTGAGGGGTCTGTTACCCAGTCTGTACAACGCATTTGAAGGGTCTGTGGGCCCTAACCCCTAGCCCTAGCAATACAATTGGAAAACTTAGTTTAACTAAAATAATGAAATATTTTGGCTTTAGTTATGAATTGCCTAGCCAGTCAATTGGCGTTGTCACGTAGCAATACAATTGGCTATATCGGCAGTTGGCAAGATGCCGACAATTGCCCTAACCATACTGTCATGTGTCTCTTGAAGTGCTTGATGCCACCCAGTCCTTGAGACAGTCCTCAAACCCTGGCTTTTGCCTGGAGGCCCCCAAGAGTGTATTTGAATTCCAATCAAATGCCGTAGCTTAAACTCACTTTTATAGTCTGTGCTTCTGGATAACTTGCCCTTTGAAACATCTTCCATTTTAAAATGGAGTGTTTCGGCTCCTTGATGTTAGTGATGGTAGATTCTTTTACTCCTTTGGATATTAAATAGATGTTAAGTCAAATAGGGAAGCCCCTGGCAGCATATTTGTGAAGGGAGCAGAGCAGATGGTGAGTAACTCCCTCCTGGCTGGGGCTTACGCACTTTGAAATGCCACCTGTTCCTTATATATTTCTTCTCTCCCTGACAGGGGTAAGGGGGAGGGGGAATTGGGGCCCTTCCAGTAATTTCTCTGACTGTCACAGTCTTAAATGGAAGTAAGACAGTGATTGTTAAAACAACCAACTGGTGATAAAAAGCCTCACCCAGGCACCAAGAAGGGTATAACTGGGCCAAGGGTGAGAGACAGAGGGTGACCTGTTAAAAGCACAGTAAGCACCATTTCTGCTATAAGGTCATGCTATCTCTACCCCACAGTTCTTTCCCTACAGCCTTTTGAGGCTGGAACCCCTGTACCTTTTCTAACCTCCTCATGGGTTTATTCTCTCATTTCTATATCCCCATGTAACTCAATATTTAATGGGTAGGGATTTTGATCCACGCTTTCAGATGCAGAAGCCAAGGCTCAGATAGGATAAACTGATCTGAAAATCTCATTGGCAAGTTGATAATAGACTGGGAACTGGTGTCTGGGTGTCCTGAAGAAAGACCTACGATTCTATCAAAGGCTATTCTGGGGCTGCTTGGCCTAGGCTACAGGAGGCCTGTCTGGCAGTGTTAACGCTGAGGGATCTGGCCTGTCAGGCCAGAAGTGGCATACAGAGTCCTGACAGGCAGTGGGAAGGCCCCAGGGCCAGTTGTTCCCTGAGGGCTTCCTTTTCTTTCTATGCTATGGTAAGCATGCAAACATGTGATTCTCCAGCCAGGCTCCCCCGTGCTTCCCAGATTCTGTTCTTGCTCTGAGGTGTCTCAGAGGCAGACCCTTGGTTCACTGCAGAGGTTGATACTTTGTCAGGACACAGTGTCCCAGGGAAGGGGTTGGCTCACAGGTATAGAAACAGGTGGCCTTGGAATTAACTGCTCCCTGGAGCATGGGTGCTTGTTAAAATAGATCAGACTTCCTGGAACAAATGCAGTGGCCTCATGGGGGAAGCACTATGGAGGCTGAAGTATAGCTTGGGTGAGAACAGAAGAAACATAGCCCACTTCCCCAATATCTCCTGCTAACTGGAGGCTCATGAGCACTTCTAAGGTGAAAAAGAAACTGGTTGTGGTAGGAGCTAAATGATATGGGAGGACTAAGTCAGGAAGGGGCTGGCATGCAGAGGAAGTCAGGTGACCATCAGGTTCCAGGAGATATGTGGGGGACCAGAGTGGCTTAGAGAGGTTGGATAGGAAGGAGGTGTTCCTGCTGGGGCTGAGTCCCCTCAGTAGGCAGCGTGCATGAGAGGGCATAAGGTATATAAGCTTGGCGGTCTGGGCCAACAGCAGGCCTCCATAGGAGTCCAGGGGAGTTTGGGCCTCTCCTGCCAGGAGAGAGAAAGAGAGAGGAGGAAAAAATCTTAAATAACCTATCAAGTGTTTATAAAAATCCACTGTGTCATTGGAAACAGCTGTAGGTACCATACCCATGTTCTTTTTCACAAGACCAATGGTTGATGGGCTGAACAACGTGTCCCACTTGTGCTACTCTGCATCTGTAGTTGTAAACCTCTCTGAGAATTGGCCCCATTGTATCTATGTGTGTGCCTGTGTTGATGGTGTGGCAGTTTGTGCAAGATATTGACTACCTCCTGAGTTGTGAGTAGGACTAGGTTGGAGTGGAGCAACCGTCAGGGCTCTGGAGACTCTTCCTCTGTATTTCTCTTATTTCTTTTTTTTTTTTGTCTTTTTTCGTGTCCGGCAACGGATCGCAACCCTCAGTGTCGCGCCCGTACCGGACCGGGACCGGCAACGGGATCGCAACCCTCGGTGTTGCGCCCGCACCTCGCTCAGCCAGTGAGCGGGAACCGGTCTGTATGTGGGATCCGAACCCTCGGTGGGAGCGCCGCCGTGCTACCAAGCGGCGCACTGTAGCAGTGCGCCACCGGGCCGGCCCCTATTTCTCTTATTTCTGAGGGTCTTTGCTCTTGGCCTTTTCCACCAACTGTCACTTGGTGTTGATGGCTGTTTCCCAGTTACTGGCTACCTGTGGGTTTGATTGCCATGGTAACCTCCAGCGTGTAGCTGGACAGGCCTGAATGCAGGCAGTATGAATCCAGGATAAGGGTGGGAGATGCGGGGCTCAGGCCCTAGGTATTTTCTCCTGTTACAAGGCCCTCTTTGGCCAGTTCAATTGGGTATTCATGAAGGTGCTTGGGGCTCCAGTTGTTACTGATGTATTTGCCAGAAGGAGCAAAGATGGACTCCTGCTCTGGGGACCAAGTGCTGGGGGAGGGAGCCAGGTTGGACCAGAGTAAGGAGCTGTCTATCCTTACTCTGAGGCTGGTCTATAAAGACAGGTGAGACAGTGCTCCTGCTTTCTGTAGCCCTCACTCCTTCTAGGTTGCCTTTTGAATGCTGTTTGCTGGCTGGCCAGCCGTTTGAGTTGTACAGCATCTGAAAACAAGTCAGGCAGATCAGCCTGCTTCTGGCAGAGGCCAGCTGGTGAGAGTTTCTTGGAGCAACTGGGAGAAACTGCCCACACTCAGCTCTTTCCTCAGCCCTGGAATAGCCCTCCTTTCCTCTATTTTGTAATTGAGGTGAGAGTCCTAACTGTGCAGGTGCCTGTTCCCCTTTAAAATATATAGAACCGGGCTGACCCGTGGTTCACTTGGGAGAGTGTGGTGCTGATAACACCAAGGCCACTGGCTTGGATCCCTATATAGGGATGGCCGGTTAGCTCACTTGGGAGAGTGTGGTGCTAACACGACCAAGTCAAGGGTTAAGACCCCCTTACTGGTCATCTTTTAAAAAACAAAACATAAAACCTGACAATATGGACAAACTAGGGAGTGGAGGTGTGAATTTGTCTTTCCAAAGGGTTGGCTGTAGGACTGCTTGAAGAGGTGCAGATCTCCAGGTATGGCAGTACAGTTGGAGTCACACCCAGGTTTCCTGGGTATCACTGTCAAGGGCTGATCTCTGGAAAACTTGGAAGGGTCAGTCTACACAAGAGCAGAGAAGAGCTGAGGGACCCTGCACCTCCAGCCCCTCACTGCCTGTCCTTAGTGAGGTCTTCATATACTGAAATCAGGAGCCCAGCTTTTGAAGCAAAGGATCCCAGTTCTGAGACTGTGAGGTCAGGAAGGACAGCTGTTTCATTGGCTCTGCATGCTATGTTGAAATTTATCATTCACTCAGTAAACCTTCTCCAAGAGTGTGCAGTAGGGACCTAGGAGGGAATGAATTGAACACTGTCCCCCGCTCCAAAGCTTATGGTCCAAGACTACTTTCAAGGATCAAGGAACTTGTCCAGGGAGATACTGCTGTTTGTAATCACAGGCCTGCCTAGCCTAGAGCCTGGACTGGCATCTGCATCAGTGGGAAAAAGGTGCTCTTGCTACCAAGCAGCTCAGTTCTCAGCAGCAGTGAGCTCTTGGGTGTGTGCCAAGTCTGTACGGGAGGTGCTAGTGAGGATTTTAATTAATACTGGGTAATTACCAGGTGGTGCTTAACCATCCCAAAGCCCTTCAGGTTCACAAGCCTACAGCTAGTCACTTCCTGACTGGGCCTGGGAAGAAGAGGGAGGACTCTGCTATGCCCGCAGGGCCTTTGGTCGGCACCTAGGCTGTGGCATGCACATCCCAGCAAGGTTTCCACCATTTTCTATTTCCTTAAAATCTGGTGGGACAAGGCAAGCAACTTGGGAAATAAATAGCCTGGCCTCTCAAGTTCATGTATGCCTCCTCTCCATGGGCAAAGGATAACACTGCCTTATGATTTGCTCAACTTCATCAAGCATTGCTGGCCCAGGATGGAGTGTGGGGAGAGTAGGGGTGTACCGGCCTAGACCTGGGGACCCTGGTGGGAGTGCTTAAGAGGAGGAACAGGCACAGAGGTCGTTCCTGCTCTGGGCTTTATTCCCTTTTCTCAGTGTACAAGTTTGCTCTTCCAAGCTTATTTATCTGCCTGTGGCCCTCAAATTACTATTGCATTGAAACTCCTACTTCCTACAAGGCCTTTTCCGTTTGACATCTCACAGACTTCCTGGCAGACACCTAAGGATCCTATGGTCATTCCACCATTCCACCTGGCAGCAAGGGTAAACCTGACTCGACCAGGCCTTTGCTCTTGCTGTGCTCTGTGATCGGAATGGCTTTCCTCCAGATCTTCCTATGGTCGGGTCCTGCTCAGGCCTCTGGGTCAGCTTGAATGTCACCTCCTAAAGTGGGCCCTCTTGCCCTCCACCACAGCCAGAACCATACTCCGTCTGGCTGCGTCCTTAGCGCTCAGTAAATGCCGGCAAACAGGAGGCTCTTAGTGTGTGTTAAAAAAATAAATAAATGAAAGATCTTCATGACTACGAGTAGACCACTCGTCACCCAATTCCTGAGTTCCTTGCTGGGAGTCTGCAGTCTTGCCCCGCGCCTCCTACCCACGGGCGGGCTGCCCAGCGGCGCACGCGCACTGGAGATCGGCACTCAGCGGGGGCGCGCACGCCTGCGGCCGCATGCGTCACAAACCGAGCGCCCGCCCCACCCGTCCCTCTCTCTTGCCCGTCGGTCCTGTCTGCGGCGACGGCGGCCCAGTGACAGCGGCGGTGCCAGACCCGCCGAGGGTTGCGTGGCCGGGAAACGCAGAACCGGCCAAAGAGTGGCGCGACACGAAGAAGACCGGACTAGGGCTGCGCTTGAGGGGACCTCGCAGGCGCCGAGCGAGAGGCCGGCGTGAGGGAGCGCGGAGGCAGTGTTCGCCGGCGTACCTGATCTGCCGGTCTCCGCGCCCGCCGCCGGCATGAGCCACATCCAGATCCCACCGGGGCTCACGGAGCTGCTGCAGGGCTACACCGTGGAGGTGCTGCGGCAGCAACCGCCTGACCTCATCGACTTCGCAGTAGACTACTTCACCCGCCAGCGGGAGGCCCGCGCCCAAGCCTCAGTCCCGCCTGCTGCCCCTCCTTCGGACTTCCACACGCCTGAGCCCGGCCCTGACACTGTCGCCGACGCGAACACAGAGAGCGACTCGGAGGACGACGCGGACTTGGAAGGTAGGAGGCGGGCGGGGTGGAGGTTGGTGGTGGGTGACTGAGGGAGTGGTGCAAGGACTCTCTTTAGGAGGTCCGGGGTGGGGGGCAGTGCGTCTTTAGCAGACCTGGGAACTCTCTAGCGGGAGTTTCTCGGGTTTCCCTGAGCCGCCGGCGTGAAAACGCGTGCGCCACTTCCAAACAGAGTTCGGCGGCCCTCCGAACCCTAGAGCTCATGGAGGGATTTGTCACATTTCAGCCTTGAAGGAAACGTGCGCGCTTTGGGCCCTCGTGGTGGTGCGAGCCCGAGAGGTGTGGAGCCCAACTCGGCCCCGCCAGAGAATCCCTCGCCTCTTTTTGAGACCCTTCGCATGGTCTGGTTTCGAGGACAAGAGCATTCACATTCAGTGACTCGTGTTTAATAACCAGAACGGCAACTTCGTTTGGAAATAATTTATTTTTTGAAAAGTTATTGCGAAAAACTTTTAAGCATAGACAAAAGAAAGGAAAGGTGAGATAAACCCGTCTACCATCACCAGCATTCGGCAGTTGTCAGTTTTTGTCATCTATACTTTTTTTCTTTTCCTTTTTCGAAGTATTTAAAGCAAATCTGAGTCAGGTCATTTCACCCCTGCTTACTTCAGTATGCATTTCTTTCATATGGTCCCTGGGAATATTCCTTAAAAAAAAAATTAGTTAAAAACGATTGAATCAAATTGGGTTGAGAGTAAATAATAACTATCTTGTTTAGTGTGTGGGTTGCAGGAAAGAAAAGTAACACTTTCTACATATCATTTAAGCAATGATGTCAAGAAGCAATTCTGTTTTCTTTGGTTGCTTCAACTTATGCTTTGTCAATTTAACAATAGACTTATCCTGCTTTTGAACAGCCAAAATTTAACAAAACAATGAAAACATTTGAGAGACAAAGTTAGAGTCAGTGTTTGTTATTAGATCACGCTGGGGAAAAAAAAAAAAAGTTCTAAATTGATTCCAGTTTGGCCGCACATTCAAGTCACAGCTGGCAAGGAGTTAATTAATGGTCATTGCTGTAGATTGTAAGCTTCAGTGCACTGGGCAGTGTCCCTAAGTTTATTCATGCTTAAAGAGTGGAAATTGCTCTTCCGTGTTTCTCTAACTTTTTGCACGTTATATGGCTTTTTTTTTTTTTTTTTTTTTAAATCGGAGATTTCTGAAATAAGAAGTTATTTTCCAAATCTCTGCCACAGGGTTGTTTTGTGGTCTTGGGCAAGTTGTCAAACCTGTTTGATTTCAGATTTTCTTATCTTTAAAATGAGGGCAGTGACAACAATCTCCCAGGGATAAATGTGTTTTTAAAAGCTTTATTTCAGGAGTGACTCCTAGGTTTGTTTCACAGTCATCTCTATAAATCACAAAGCCGTAAACCTGCTTTGTGACAATATTTATTTACACAAACATTAGTATTTTAGAAATTAGTCCTAGATAAGTAAAACAGAATTTACAGGTTTTTGTATTATGTTTTAATTCTTTGTCATTTTTAATCTTTTTCAAAATTGGAGTGACTTAAAATCTTTGTAACCTTGTGTTCTATTTTGTTGGTATTTAAATATTTTTTATTTAAAATAGAGGTGTAATTTAAACCCTTAAAATTTTTTTTGTTTTGTTTATGTCTTAAAGTGGACTTACAAATAATAGGCTGAAAATAAATTGCACACATTGCGTTACCCCTTCATACCATTAGGATAGCTATTATTTTAAAAAAACAATCAAACAGCAGAAAATAACCAGGATGTAGAGAAGTTGGGGCCCTTTCTCATTGCTCAGGAGCAATATAAAAAATGATCCAGCTGCTGTGGAAAACAGTTTGGTGGTTCTTCAAAAAGTTAAACGTAGAATTACCATATGGTGGAACAATTCCACTCCCAGATATATACCCAAAAGAATAAAAAGTGGGGAGTTAAGCAAATAATTGTACACCGATGTTCATGCAGCGTTGTTCATAATAGCCAAAAGGTGGAAACAACCCAAGTGTTCATCAGTAGATAAATGGGAAAACAAAATGTGGTCTATACACAATGGAATATTATTTAGCCTAAAAAAGGAATGAAATTCTGATACATGCTACAACATGGTGACTATACAGCATTGAAAGCGTTATTCTAAATGAAATAAACCAGATACAAAAGGACAAATATTGTACAATTTCACTTATAGGAGGTACATAGGATAGGCAAATTCATAGGGACAGAGAGTAATAGAATAGAGGTTACCAGGGGCTAGGGGGAAGGGAGTAATGTGGTACTCTTGTGCAGTGGGTACAGAGTTTCTGTTTGGGATGATGAAAAAGGTCAGGAGTTGGATAGTGGTGATGGTTGTTCAACATTGTGAATGTACTTAATGCCTTTGAATTGTAAACTTAAAAATGATTAAAATGGTGTGGTTAAAAATGTTCTGTATGTTATGTGTATTTTACCATAATTAAAAAAGACAGAAAAAGAAAAAATAATCTTTCAAATACAGTGACAATATTAGGATAATAAGTCCACACTACTTAAATTAGAAATAGGATAGGTAGTATTAGAACTGTATATAGCAAGGATGCTTTGCTTAGTAGGGTCCTTGTGGTTAACCACCAATTCAGTTTATAACATTATGTACAATTGTAAAGAATAAAAAAACTTATTAGCTGTTATTAGTTTATTTTAATAACAGCTTTGATATCAAACAATACACCAAAGTATAAAGTATTATGAATATCTAACTGTTGAGAAAGCCTGAACTGTACAGACTTATTAATAAGTTACTCTAACTACATAAGAGCAATAAATTGGCCTTTAGACTCAAGTCACTTCTGTAATTACCATAAGGCATTTATACTTGTGGATTTCCTAGCCTTTTTTTGGTAACAGCTTTACGGAGATATAATTTGCATACCATACAAGTCACCCATTTAAAGTGTATAATTCAGTGGTTTTTAATATGTTCACTTATATGTGCAACCACCATCACAATTTTGGAACATTTTCATCACCACAAAAAGAAACCCCATATACCTTAGCCATCACCCACCAACACCCTTATTCCCTCATCACTAGGCAACCTCTAATCTACTTTCTGTCTCCATCCATTTAGCTATTTTGGATATTTCATATATAGTCAGTCCTCAATATCTGTGTTTTCTGCAACCACAGAGTCTGCATCCACGGATTCAACCAACTGCAGATCAAAAATATTCAGAAAAAAGGGCCGGCCTGTTGCGCACTTGGGAGAGTGCGGTGCTGATAACACCAAGGCCCCGGGTTCGGATCCCCTATAGGGATGGCCGGTTAGCTCGCTGGCTGAGCGTGGTGCTGACAACACCAAGTCAAGGGTTAAGATCCCCTTACCGGTCATTTTTATAAAAAAAAAAAAAAAAAAATTCAGAAAAAAGAAGAAAAACAGTACAACAATAAAAAAACACACACAAAAAAATACAGTATGACAACTATTTATATAGTATTTACATTGTATTGGGTATTATAAGTAATCTAGAGATGATTTAAAATATACAGTAGGATGTGCATAGGTTATATGCAAATACTATTCCATTTTATATAACGGACTTGAGCATCTGGGATTTTGGTATCCGAGGTGGGGGTAGGTTCTAGAACCAATGCCCTGCAGATACCAAGGGACAACTAAAAACAGAATGATACGGGCCGGCCCAGTGGCGCACTGGAGAGTGTGCCGCTTGGGAGTGTGGCGGTGCTCCCGCCGAGGGTTCGGATCCCATGTGGAGACCGGTTCCCGCTCACCGGCTCAGCACGGTGCGGGCGCAACACCGAGGGTTGCGATCCCGTTACCGGTCACGAAAAAAGACAGAAAGGAGGAAAAAAAAAAAAAAAAAACAGAATCATACACTATGTGGTCTTTCACTCCCGGCACTTAGCGTAATGTTTTCAAGATTTGTGTTGTAGTATATATCAGTACTTCGTTCCTTCTTATTGCTGAATACTGTTCTATTTGGATATACACATTTTGTTTAGCCATTCATCGGTTGATGGACATTTAGATTGTTTCTACTTTTTGACTATTTTGAGTAATGCTGCTATGACCATTCATGTGTATAAATTTGTATGTAGACATATGTTTTCATTTATTTTGGGTGTATACCTAGGAGTAGAATTGCTAGGCCATATGGTAAATGTGTTTAACCCTTTGAGGAATTGCCAGACTATTTTCCAAAGTGGCTGAACCATTTTACATTCCAGCCAGCAGTGTATTGGGGGTTCTAATTCCTCCACATCCTTGTCAACACTTACTGTCTGTACTGTTGGTCCTTTGTATGTCTTCTTTGGAGAATTGTCTATTCTAGTTCTTTGTCCATTTTTAAATTGGGTTGTCTTTTTATTTTTGAGTTGTAGAAGTTCTTTATATATATTAGATTCAAATCCTCTATCAGATAATATTTACAAATATTTTCTCCCATTCAGTGGGTTGTCTTTTTACTTTTTTTTTTTTCCCTTTTTTTTGTCTTTTTTTTTTTTTTTTGACCGGCAACGGATCGCAACCCTCAGTGTCGCGCCCGCACCGGACTGGGACCGGCTACGGGATCGCAACCCTCAGTGCTGCCCCCGCACCTCGCTCAGCCAGTGAGCGGCCGATCTGTATGTGGGATCCGAACCCTCGGCGGGAGCGCCTCCGCGCTTCCCAAGCGGCGCACTGTAGCAGTGCGCCACCGGGCGGGCCCAGTCTTTTTACTTTTTTGATGTTGTCTTTTTAATCAGACAACTTTTAAATTTCAATGACGTATATTCTTTTTCTTTTGTTGTTTGTGCTTTGGGTGTCATATTTAAGAAACCATTGCCAAATCTAAGGTCATGAAGATTAACGCCTATATTTTCTAAGAGTTTTATCTCTTACATTTAGGTCTTTGGTATATTGAGTTATTTTTGTATGAGGTGTGAGGTACTTCATTCTTTTGCATATGGATATCCAGTTGTTCCAGCACCATTTGTTGAAAAAACTATTCTTTCCTCACATAATTGGCTTGGTACTCTTGTTGAAAATCAATTGACCATAAATGTGAGAATCTGTTTCTAGACTCTTAATTCTATTCCATTGATTTATATGTCTGACTGTATTCTAGTATCACACCGTCTTGATTTCTATAGCTGTGTAGTAGGTTTTGGAATCAGGAAGTGTGAGTTCTCTAACTTCGTCCTTTTTTAGAATTGTTTTTGTCCTATTGTCCCCTGAATTTCCGTGTGACTTTTAGGATCAGCTTGTCAATTGCTGCAAAGAAGCCAGCTGGGTTTTTTTTTTTTTTATTTAAAGATGACCAGTAAGGGGATCTTAACCCTTGGCTTGATGTTGTCAGTACCATGCTCAGCCAGTGAGCGAACTGGCCATCCCTATATGGGATCCTAACCCACGGCCTTGGTGTTATCAGCACCGCACTCTCCCGAGTGAGCCACGGGCCGGCCCCCAGCTGGGCTTTTGATAGGGTTTTCTTTGAATCTGTAGATCATTTTGGACATTAATGCTATCGTAACAATGTTAAATCTTCCCATCTATGAGTGTATCTTTCCATTATTTAGATTTTCTTTAATTTCTTGCTACAGTATTTTGTAGTTTCCAGAGTATAAGGTTTGCATTTCTTTTGTTAAATTTATTCCTAAATAATTTATTCTTTTTGAGGCTATTGTAAATGGAATTTTTTTCTTAATTTCTTTTTTGGATTATTCATTGCAAGTGTATAGAAATACAGTTGATTTTTTTTTTTTCCTTTTTGTCTTTTTTCGTGACCGGCAACGGATCGCAACCCTCAGTGCCGCGCCCGTACCGGACCGGGACCGGCAACGGGATCGCAAACCTCAGTGTTGCGCCTGCACCTCGCTTAGCCAGTGAGCGGCCGGTCTGTATGTGGGATCC
>NW_007726314.1:383270-392834 GCF_000696425.1 Galeopterus variegatus | reverse complement strand
ACCAAGCGGCGCACTGTAGCAGTGCGCCACCGGGCCGGCCCCTATTTCTCTTATTTCTGAGGGTCTTTGCTCTTGGCCTTTTCCACCAACTGTCACTTGGTGTTGATGGCTGTTTCCCAGTTACTGGCTACCTGTGGGTTTGATTGCCATGGTAACCTCCAGCGTGTAGCTGGACAGGCCTGAATGCAGGCAGTATGAATCCAGGATAAGGGTGGGAGATGCGGGGCTCAGGCCCTAGGTATTTTCTCCTGTTACAAGGCCCTCTTTGGCCAGTTCAATTGGGTATTCATGAAGGTGCTTGGGGCTCCAGTTGTTACTGATGTATTTGCCAGAAGGAGCAAAGATGGACTCCTGCTCTGGGGACCAAGTGCTGGGGGAGGGAGCCAGGTTGGACCAGAGTAAGGAGCTGTCTATCCTTACTCTGAGGCTGGTCTATAAAGACAGGTGAGACAGTGCTCCTGCTTTCTGTAGCCCTCACTCCTTCTAGGTTGCCTTTTGAATGCTGTTTGCTGGCTGGCCAGCCGTTTGAGTTGTACAGCATCTGAAAACAAGTCAGGCAGATCAGCCTGCTTCTGGCAGAGGCCAGCTGGTGAGAGTTTCTTGGAGCAACTGGGAGAAACTGCCCACACTCAGCTCTTTCCTCAGCCCTGGAATAGCCCTCCTTTCCTCTATTTTGTAATTGAGGTGAGAGTCCTAACTGTGCAGGTGCCTGTTCCCCTTTAAAATATATAGAACCGGGCTGACCCGTGGTTCACTTGGGAGAGTGTGGTGCTGATAACACCAAGGCCACTGGCTTGGATCCCTATATAGGGATGGCCGGTTAGCTCACTTGGGAGAGTGTGGTGCTAACACGACCAAGTCAAGGGTTAAGACCCCCTTACTGGTCATCTTTTAAAAAACAAAACATAAAACCTGACAATATGGACAAACTAGGGAGTGGAGGTGTGAATTTGTCTTTCCAAAGGGTTGGCTGTAGGACTGCTTGAAGAGGTGCAGATCTCCAGGTATGGCAGTACAGTTGGAGTCACACCCAGGTTTCCTGGGTATCACTGTCAAGGGCTGATCTCTGGAAAACTTGGAAGGGTCAGTCTACACAAGAGCAGAGAAGAGCTGAGGGACCCTGCACCTCCAGCCCCTCACTGCCTGTCCTTAGTGAGGTCTTCATATACTGAAATCAGGAGCCCAGCTTTTGAAGCAAAGGATCCCAGTTCTGAGACTGTGAGGTCAGGAAGGACAGCTGTTTCATTGGCTCTGCATGCTATGTTGAAATTTATCATTCACTCAGTAAACCTTCTCCAAGAGTGTGCAGTAGGGACCTAGGAGGGAATGAATTGAACACTGTCCCCCGCTCCAAAGCTTATGGTCCAAGACTACTTTCAAGGATCAAGGAACTTGTCCAGGGAGATACTGCTGTTTGTAATCACAGGCCTGCCTAGCCTAGAGCCTGGACTGGCATCTGCATCAGTGGGAAAAAGGTGCTCTTGCTACCAAGCAGCTCAGTTCTCAGCAGCAGTGAGCTCTTGGGTGTGTGCCAAGTCTGTACGGGAGGTGCTAGTGAGGATTTTAATTAATACTGGGTAATTACCAGGTGGTGCTTAACCATCCCAAAGCCCTTCAGGTTCACAAGCCTACAGCTAGTCACTTCCTGACTGGGCCTGGGAAGAAGAGGGAGGACTCTGCTATGCCCGCAGGGCCTTTGGTCGGCACCTAGGCTGTGGCATGCACATCCCAGCAAGGTTTCCACCATTTTCTATTTCCTTAAAATCTGGTGGGACAAGGCAAGCAACTTGGGAAATAAATAGCCTGGCCTCTCAAGTTCATGTATGCCTCCTCTCCATGGGCAAAGGATAACACTGCCTTATGATTTGCTCAACTTCATCAAGCATTGCTGGCCCAGGATGGAGTGTGGGGAGAGTAGGGGTGTACCGGCCTAGACCTGGGGACCCTGGTGGGAGTGCTTAAGAGGAGGAACAGGCACAGAGGTCGTTCCTGCTCTGGGCTTTATTCCCTTTTCTCAGTGTACAAGTTTGCTCTTCCAAGCTTATTTATCTGCCTGTGGCCCTCAAATTACTATTGCATTGAAACTCCTACTTCCTACAAGGCCTTTTCCGTTTGACATCTCACAGACTTCCTGGCAGACACCTAAGGATCCTATGGTCATTCCACCATTCCACCTGGCAGCAAGGGTAAACCTGACTCGACCAGGCCTTTGCTCTTGCTGTGCTCTGTGATCGGAATGGCTTTCCTCCAGATCTTCCTATGGTCGGGTCCTGCTCAGGCCTCTGGGTCAGCTTGAATGTCACCTCCTAAAGTGGGCCCTCTTGCCCTCCACCACAGCCAGAACCATACTCCGTCTGGCTGCGTCCTTAGCGCTCAGTAAATGCCGGCAAACAGGAGGCTCTTAGTGTGTGTTAAAAAAATAAATAAATGAAAGATCTTCATGACTACGAGTAGACCACTCGTCACCCAATTCCTGAGTTCCTTGCTGGGAGTCTGCAGTCTTGCCCCGCGCCTCCTACCCACGGACGGGCTGCCCAGCGGCGCACGCGCACTGGAGATCGGCACTCAGCGGGGGCGCGCACGCCTGCGGCCGCATGCGTCACAAACCGAGCGCCCGCCCCACCCGTCCCTCTCTCTTGCCCGTCGCCCAGCGGCGCACGCGCACTGGAGATCGGCACTCAGCGGGGGCGCGCACGCCTGCGGCCGCATGCGTCACAAACCGAGCGCCCGCCCCACCCGTCCCTCTCTCTTGCCCGTCGGTCCTGTCTGCGGCGACGGCGGCCCAGTGACAGCGGCGGCGGTGCCAGACCCGCCGAGGGTTTCGTGGCCGGGAAACGCAGAACCGGCCAAAGAGTGGCGCGACACGAAGAAGACCGGACTAGGGCTGCGCTTGAGGGGACCTCGCAGGCGCCGAGCGAGAGGCCGGCGTGAGGGAGCGCGGAGGCAGTGTTCGCCGGCGTACCTGATCTGCCGGTCTCCGCGCCCGCCGCCGGCATGAGCCACATCCAGATCCCACCGGGGCTCACGGAGCTGCTGCAGGGCTACACCGTGGAGGTGCTGCGGCAGCAACCGCCTGACCTCATCGACTTCGCAGTAGACTACTTCACCCGCCAGCGGGAGGCCCGCGCCCAAGCCTCAGTCCCGCCTGCTGCCCCTCCTTCGGACTTCCACACGCCTGAGCCCGGCCCTGACACTGTCGCCGACGCGAACACAGAGAGCGACTCGGAGGACGACGCGGACTTGGAAGGTAGGAGGCGGGCGGGGTGGAGGTTGGTGGTGGGTGACTGAGGGAGTGGTGCAAGGACTCTCTTTAGGAGGTCCGGGGTGGGGGGCAGTGCGTCTTTAGCAGACCTGGGAACTCTCTAGCGGGAGTTTCTCGGGTTTCCCTGAGCCGCCGGCGTGAAAACGCGTGCGCCACTTCCAAACAGAGTTCGGCGGCCCTCCGAACCCTAGAGCTCATGGAGGGATTTGTCACATTTCAGCCTTGAAGGAAACGTGCGCGCTTTGGGCCCTCGTGGTGGTGCGAGCCCGAGAGGTGTGGAGCCCAACTCGGCCCCGCCAGAGAATCCCTCGCCTCTTTTTGAGACCCTTCGCATGGTCTGGTTTCGAGGACAAGAGCATTCACATTCAGTGACTCGTGTTTAATAACCAGAACGGCAACTTCGTTTGGAAATAATTTATTTTTTGAAAAGTTATTGCGAAAAACTTTTAAGCATAGACAAAAGAAAGGAAAGGTGAGATAAACCCGTCTACCATCACCAGCATTCGGCAGTTGTCAGTTTTTGTCATCTATACTTTTTTTCTTTTCCTTTTTCGAAGTATTTAAAGCAAATCTGAGTCAGGTCATTTCACCCCTGCTTACTTCAGTATGCATTTCTTTCATATGGTCCCTGGGAATATTCCTTAAAAAAAAAATTAGTTAAAAACGATTGAATCAAATTGGGTTGAGAGTAAATAATAACTATCTTGTTTAGTGTGTGGGTTGCAGGAAAGAAAAGTAACACTTTCTACATATCATTTAAGCAATGATGTCAAGAAGCAATTCTGTTTTCTTTGGTTGCTTCAACTTATGCTTTGTCAATTTAACAATAGACTTATCCTGCTTTTGAACAGCCAAAATTTAACAAAACAATGAAAACATTTGAGAGACAAAGTTAGAGTCAGTGTTTGTTATTAGATCACGCTGGGGAAAAAAAAAAAAAGTTCTAAATTGATTCCAGTTTGGCCGCACATTCAAGTCACAGCTGGCAAGGAGTTAATTAATGGTCATTGCTGTAGATTGTAAGCTTCAGTGCACTGGGCAGTGTCCCTAAGTTTATTCATGCTTAAAGAGTGGAAATTGCTCTTCCGTGTTTCTCTAACTTTTTGCACGTTATATGGCTTTTTTTTTTTTTTTTTTTTTAAATCGGAGATTTCTGAAATAAGAAGTTATTTTCCAAATCTCTGCCACAGGGTTGTTTTGTGGTCTTGGGCAAGTTGTCAAACCTGTTTGATTTCAGATTTTCTTATCTTTAAAATGAGGGCAGTGACAACAATCTCCCAGGGATAAATGTGTTTTTAAAAGCTTTATTTCAGGAGTGACTCCTAGGTTTGTTTCACAGTCATCTCTATAAATCACAAAGCCGTAAACCTGCTTTGTGACAATATTTATTTACACAAACATTAGTATTTTAGAAATTAGTCCTAGATAAGTAAAACAGAATTTACAGGTTTTTGTATTATGTTTTAATTCTTTGTCATTTTTAATCTTTTTCAAAATTGGAGTGACTTAAAATCTTTGTAACCTTGTGTTCTATTTTGTTGGTATTTAAATATTTTTTATTTAAAATAGAGGTGTAATTTAAACCCTTAAAATTTTTTTTGTTTTGTTTATGTCTTAAAGTGGACTTACAAATAATAGGCTGAAAATAAATTGCACACATTGCGTTACCCCTTCATACCATTAGGATAGCTATTATTTTAAAAAAACAATCAAACAGCAGAAAATAACCAGGATGTAGAGAAGTTGGGGCCCTTTCTCATTGCTCAGGAGCAATATAAAAAATGATCCAGCTGCTGTGGAAAACAGTTTGGTGGTTCTTCAAAAAGTTAAACGTAGAATTACCATATGGTGGAACAATTCCACTCCCAGATATATACCCAAAAGAATAAAAAGTGGGGAGTTAAGCAAATAATTGTACACCGATGTTCATGCAGCGTTGTTCATAATAGCCAAAAGGTGGAAACAACCCAAGTGTTCATCAGTAGATAAATGGGAAAACAAAATGTGGTCTATACACAATGGAATATTATTTAGCCTAAAAAAGGAATGAAATTCTGATACATGCTACAACATGGTGACTATACAGCATTGAAAGCGTTATTCTAAATGAAATAAACCAGATACAAAAGGACAAATATTGTACAATTTCACTTATAGGAGGTACATAGGATAGGCAAATTCATAGGGACAGAGAGTAATAGAATAGAGGTTACCAGGGGCTAGGGGGAAGGGAGTAATGTGGTACTCTTGTGCAGTGGGTACAGAGTTTCTGTTTGGGATGATGAAAAAGGTCAGGAGTTGGATAGTGGTGATGGTTGTTCAACATTGTGAATGTACTTAATGCCTTTGAATTGTAAACTTAAAAATGATTAAAATGGTGTGGTTAAAAATGTTCTGTATGTTATGTGTATTTTACCATAATTAAAAAAGACAGAAAAAGAAAAAATAATCTTTCAAATACAGTGACAATATTAGGATAATAAGTCCACACTACTTAAATTAGAAATAGGATAGGTAGTATTAGAACTGTATATAGCAAGGATGCTTTGCTTAGTAGGGTCCTTGTGGTTAACCACCAATTCAGTTTATAACATTATGTACAATTGTAAAGAATAAAAAAACTTATTAGCTGTTATTAGTTTATTTTAATAACAGCTTTGATATCAAACAATACACCAAAGTATAAAGTATTATGAATATCTAACTGTTGAGAAAGCCTGAACTGTACAGACTTATTAATAAGTTACTCTAACTACATAAGAGCAATAAATTGGCCTTTAGACTCAAGTCACTTCTGTAATTACCATAAGGCATTTATACTTGTGGATTTCCTAGCCTTTTTTTGGTAACAGCTTTACGGAGATATAATTTGCATACCATACAAGTCACCCATTTAAAGTGTATAATTCAGTGGTTTTTAATATGTTCACTTATATGTGCAACCACCATCACAATTTTGGAACATTTTCATCACCACAAAAAGAAACCCCATATACCTTAGCCATCACCCACCAACACCCTTATTCCCTCATCACTAGGCAACCTCTAATCTACTTTCTGTCTCCATCCATTTAGCTATTTTGGATATTTCATATATAGTCAGTCCTCAATATCTGTGTTTTCTGCAACCACAGAGTCTGCATCCACGGATTCAACCAACTGCAGATCAAAAATATTCAGAAAAAAGGGCCGGCCTGTTGCGCACTTGGGAGAGTGCGGTGCTGATAACACCAAGGCCCCGGGTTCGGATCCCCTATAGGGATGGCCGGTTAGCTCGCTGGCTGAGCGTGGTGCTGACAACACCAAGTCAAGGGTTAAGATCCCCTTACCGGTCATTTTTATAAAAAACAAAAACAAAAACAAAACATTCAATGTTAATAGCTGTTCGTATATGTGACTCTGACCATCTATGAGGTCCTCATTACTACCTGCACCCAAATTATCTTTAGAGTGTATAATAGTATTCCTGTTTATTGTAAGGTATCACATATACAAAAATTAACCAGAATAACTCATTGTCAAAAGATTCTAAACATATGCTCAATGGTTTCACCTTCTGGAATACACTTGGTATATATTCTTCAACTACAAACAAAGGTATAGAAACACTCTACACAATACTAACTTGCTACAATTAAGTAATTCAAGGAATGAGGGGAAAAAAGTAATGTACTGATTACAGGGTCCTGAAAGAAAATACAAAATTCAGAAAAAAGAAGAAAAACAGTACAACAATAAAAAAACACACACAAAAAAATACAGTATGACAACTATTTATATAGTATTTACATTGTATTGGGTATTATAAGTAATCTAGAGATGATTTAAAATATACAGTAGGATGTGCATAGGTTATATGCAAATACTATTCCATTTTATATAACGGACTTGAGCATCTGGGATTTTGGTATCCGAGGTGGGGGTAGGTTCTAGAACCAATGCCCTGCAGATACCAAGGGACAACTAAAAACAGAATGATACGGGCCGGCCCAGTGGCGCACTGGAGAGTGTGCCGCTTGGGAGTGTGGCGGTGCTCCCGCCGAGGGTTCGGATCCCATGTGGAGACCGGTTCCCGCTCACTGGCTGAGCACGGTGCGGGCGCAACACCGAGGGTTGCGATCCCGTTGCCGGTCCCCGGTACGGGCGCGACACCAAGGGTTGCGATCCCGTTACCGGTCACGAAAAAAGACAAGAAGGAAAAAAAAAAAAAAAGAACTGCTTTTGCTATTTCCCACAGGTTCTGGTATGTTGTGTTTTCATTTTCATTTGTCTCCTGGTCTTTCACTCCCGGCACTTAGCGTAATGTTTTCAAGATTTGTGTTGTAGTATATATCAGTACTTCGTTCCTTCTTATTGCTGAATACTGTTCTATTTGGATATACACATTTTGTTTAGCCATTCATCGGTTGATGGACATTTAGATTGTTTCTACTTTTTGACTATTTTGAGTAATGCTGCTATGACCATTCATGTGTATAAATTTGTATGTAGACATATGTTTTCATTTATTTTGGGTGTATACCTAGGAGTAGAATTGCTAGGCCATATGGTAAATGTGTTTAACCCTTTGAGGAATTGCCAGACTATTTTCCAAAGTGGCTGAACCATTTTACATTCCAGCCAGCAGTGTATTGGGGGTTCTAATTCCTCCACATCCTTGTCAACACTTACTGTCTGTACTGTTGGTCCTTTGTATGTCTTCTTTGGAGAATTGTCTATTCTAGTTCTTTGTCCATTTTTAAATTGGGTTGTCTTTTTATTTTTGAGTTGTAGAAGTTCTTTATATATATTAGATTCAAATCCTCTATCAGATAATATTTACAAATATTTTCTCCCATTCAGTGGGTTGTCTTTTTACTTTTTTTTTTTTCCCTTTTTTTTTTCTTTTTTTTTTTTTTGTGACCGGCAACGGATCGCAACCCTCAGTGTCGCGCCCGCACCGGACTGGGACCGGCTACGGGATCGCAACCCTCAGTGCTGCCCCCGCACCTCGCTCAGCCAGTGAGCGGCCGATCTGTATGTGGGATCCGAACCCTCGGCGGGAGCGCCTCCGCGCTTCCCAAGCGGCGCACTGTAGCAGTGCGCCACCGGGCGGGCCCAGTCTTTTTACTTTTTTGATGTTGTCTTTTTAATCAGACAACTTTTAAATTTCAATGACGTATATTCTTTTTCTTTTGTTGTTTGTGCTTTGGGTGTCATATTTAAGAAACCATTGCCAAATCTAAGGTCATGAAGATTAACGCCTATATTTTCTAAGAGTTTTATCTCTTACATTTAGGTCTTTGGTATATTGAGTTATTTTTGTATGAGGTGTGAGGTACTTCATTCTTTTGCATATGGATATCCAGTTGTTCCAGCACCATTTGTTGAAAAAACTATTCTTTCCTCACATAATTGGCTTGGTACTCTTGTTGAAAATCAATTGACCATAAATGTGAGAATCTGTTTCTAGACTCTTAATTCTATTCCATTGATTTATATGTCTGACTGTATTCTAGTATCACACCGTCTTGATTTCTATAGCTGTGTAGTAGGTTTTGGAATCAGGAAGTGTGAGTTCTCTAACTTCGTCCTTTTTTAGAATTGTTTTTGTCCTATTGTCCCCTGAATTTCCGTGTGACTTTTAGGATCAGCTTGTCAATTGCTGCAAAGAAGCCAGCTGGGTTTTTTTTTTTTTTTTATTTAAAGATGACCAGTAAGGGGATCTTAACCCTTGGCTTGATGTTGTCAGTACCATGCTCAGCCAGTGAGCGAACTGGCCATCCCTATATGGGATCCTAACCCACGGCCTTGGTGTTATCAGCACCGCACTCTCCCGAGTGAGCCACGGGCCGGCCCCCAGCTGGGCTTTTGATAGGGTTTTCTTTGAATCTGTAGATCATTTTGGACATTAATGCTATCGTAACAATGTTAAATCTTCCCATCTATGAGTGTATCTTTCCATTATTTAGATTTTCTTTAATTTCTTGCTACAGTATTTTGTAGTTTCCAGAGTATAAGGTTTGCATTTCTTTTGTTAAATTTATTCCTAAATAATTTATTCTTTTTGAGGCTATTGTAAATGGAATTTTTTTCTTAATTTCTTTTTTGGATTATTCATTGCAAGTGTATAGAAATACAGTTGATTTTTTTTTTTTCCTTTTTGTCTTTTTTCGTGACCGGCAACGGATCGCAACCCTCAGTGCCGCGCCCGTACCGGACCGGGACCGGCAACGGGATCGCAAACCTCAGTGTTGCGCCTGCACCTCGCTTAGCCAGTGAGCGGCCGGTCTGTATGTGGGATCCGAACCCTCGGCGGGAGC
>NW_007726314.1:373340-382371 GCF_000696425.1 Galeopterus variegatus | reverse complement strand
CCCAAGCAGCGCACTGTAGCAGTGCGCCACCGGGCCGGCCCCTACAGTTGATTTTTTTAAATTGATCTTAACTCCTGCAATCTTTCTGAACTCATTTATTTTTTATTTTTTATTTTTTATTTTTTAAAAAGATGACTGGTAAGGGGATCTTAACCCTTGACTTGGTGTTGTCAGCACCACGCTCAACCAGTGAGCTAACCGGCCATCCCTATATGGGATCCGAACCCGTGGCCTTAGTGTTATCAGCACCGCACTCACCCGAGTGAGCCACGGGCCGGCCCTGAACTCATTTATTTTGATTTTAAAAAATAGATTCCTTAGGATTTTCCCTCATTTTTTACTGTACAGTGTGTGCCACTTGAGGTAGGAATTGGCCCACACTGCACTAGCAGATTTTTTTTTGGAATTGCTTAATAATAATATTCCTGAGTTCACATATCTGAATCTCTCAGCAGAATTTTGACACTGTTGAACATCCCCTCTTGAAATGCTCTCCCTCCTTGACATCCATTCCCTGGCTCTGCATTCACCATTTCGCCTTCTCCCTGTCTTTAAAATGCTGGTTGGTGACCCCCAGAATTTAGTTTACAACCTTTTCTCCCTCAGTGAGTGACTCTCTTCCTGACCATTATTTATTGCCTTGACTTGAACCTTCAAAATCAAATCTACAGCTCAGAACTTTCCTGCTGAGATGCACACCCATCTATGTTCATTTTGCCAGCTGGTCTTTTCTCAAACTCATAATGCCTAAACCAAGTTTATTAGCTTACCTGTCAGACTGTTCTGTTTCCTCTAACTCCTTAAGCAGGAAACCCAGGAGATTTTCTTCCCATCATCCCTACGTTGGGTTTGGCTTTCATTGCTTCTCAACTGGATGTAGCTGAGCATCTGTAGGTCTCCACTCATCTTTCCCTCCACCCATCCATTCTCTTCACCATTACCCAAATAACCTCTCTTTCTTTTCTTTTATTTTTTTGGTGGCTGGCCTGTATGGGAATTCAAACCCGTGACCTTGGTGTTGTAAGGCTTTACTATAACCAACTGAGCTAACAGGCCAGCCCGTCTTTTTTTTTTTTTTAATTGTGGTAAAATATATATAATGACTGGCCAGTTAACTCAGTTGGTTAGAGCGCGGCCTTATAACACCAAGGTCACAGGTTTGAAATCCCATACCGGCCAGCTGCCAAAATAAAATATGTATAATGTAAAGTTTACCATTTTAACCATTTTTAAGCTTGCAGCTCAGTGGGATTAAGTACATTCACAAGGTTTGTGCAATCACCTTTCCTTTTTAGTTAAATAAATTTAATAAAAAACACATACATGGCAAAAAAGGTACACAAATTATAAATGTGCAGTTTGATTGTTTACAAAATTTATCATGTCAGTCAAATCAGGAAATATTGTCAGGAAGAGAAGAGCAGTTCTCTGTGTCATTGGCATACATTTTACATAATGTAACCATAAGTACAGTTCTGCAGTAAGGGCAGCCAGCATTTATTAAGCCTTCATTCTGTGCTAGTCTCAATGCTCTGTGGTTTATTTGCATTATCTCATTGAATCCTCCCAATCCTTTAAGGTAGGAATCGTAATTAGTTCTATTTTACAGATGAGGAAATTGAAGCCTAGAGTTTACCCAGCGTCATACAGCTAGCGAGTAGTGGAATCAGGATTTGAGTATGGCCATCATACTGTTTTAGATTATTTCATACCTGAAATGTTTTTCCTTCCTTCCTTCCTTCCTCTATCTCCCTTCTTCCCTTCCTTTTCTCCCTCCCTTCTTTGTTAAAGGGAAGACAGTTGGACCTATTGAGGAATTTGACAGGCTTGCATGATGGCCAGGTAAAAATAGCCAGCAGGCCATGGAAAAGATAGTCCTGGACCTGGCTGGGAGACAGGTCAGGAATGGAAGGGGAGGTATGGAGAGCCAAGATTTAAGAGTTAGGTTGCGGTGGGGTGGGAGTAGTCCTTGACTCTTTCTTTTCTGTTATTCTTTACATCTATCCTTTTGCAAGTCTTGTCTATGAAATACCGCCTCCAGTTATTGAGCTCCTCAATACCTAGCTTTGATTCTAAATGTTCTATTCGTCTTTTTTTTCTTTTGTAATTGAGGCATAATTCACATAAAATTAACCTTTTTAAAGTGATTTTTCAATCTATTCAGAAAGTTGTGCAACCATTGCTGCTATTATAATTTCAGAATATTTTCATCACCTCAAAAAGAAACCCTGTACCGTTTAGTAGTCACTCGCCTTCCTCCCCACTCCTTACCGCTTACAACCAGTAGTCTATTTTCTGTCTCTATGGATTTGCTTATTCCGGACATTTCACATAAATGAAATCGTATAATATGTGGCTTTTTGCTCCTGACTACTTTCACTTAGCGTAATGTTTTCAAGGTTCACCCACGTTGTAGCATATATTAGTATTTCATCACCTTCCATGGCTGAATGGTATTCCATTGTATGGATATACCCCAATTTGTTTATCTGTTCATTAGTTGATGGACATTTGAGCTCTTTGCTCCTTTCAGCTGTTATGAATACTGCTGCTATTAACATACCTGTTCATTTACTTGTTTGAGTACCTGTTTTCAGTTTTTTGGGTACATACCCTTGAGTAGAATCTTGCAGTCAGATGATAATTATGTGTCTAATGTTTTGAAGAACCGCCAAACTGTTTTCCACAAAGGCTCAACTACTTTGCCTTCTTACCAAGATAGGAGAGTTTCAATTTCTCTACATCCTTGCCCACACTTTTCTTCTTGACTCTACCCATCCTAGTGAGTGTGAAGTGGTATCTTATTGTGGTATTCATTTGTGGTTTTAATTAGTCCCTAATGACTAATGTTGAAAATCTTCTCATGTGCTTGTTGAACATTTGTATATTTTCTTTGGAGAAAAGTCTATTCAAGTCCTTTGTCCATTTTTATTTTTATTATTTATTTATTTATTTATTTTCTTTAAAAAGATGGCCGGTAAGGGGATCTTAACCCTTGGCTTGGTGTTGTCAGCACCACGCTCACCCAGTGAGCCAACCGGCCATCCCTATATGGGATCCAAACCTGTGGCCTTGGTGTTACCAGCACCACACTCTCCCGAGTGAGCCATGGGCCGGCCCCCCTTTGTCCATTTTTAGTTGGGCTATTCGTCTTTCTGTTGTTGAGTTATAGGAATTCTTTTTTTTTTTTTTTTAAAGATGACCGGTAAGGGGATCTTAACCCTTGACTTGGTGTTGTCAGCACCACACTCACCCAGTGAGCCAACCGGTCATCCCTATATGGGATCCGAACCCGTGGCCTTGGTGTTATCAGCACCACACTCTCCCGAGTGAGCCACAGGCCGGCCTGAGTTATAGGAATTCTTTATGTATTCTGGTTACTAGTCTCTTATCTGATATGTGATTTGCAAATATTTTCTCCCATTTTGTGAGTTGTCTTTTCATTCTTAAAGCACAAAAGTTTTAAATTTTGATGAAGTCCAATGTATCGTTTTTTTCTTTATTATTGTTTTCCTTTTTGCTGTGCTTTGGGTGTCCTATCCAGTCTTATTTTTCTGTGCCCCTACCTCACAGTAATGCTGCTCCCTCCTTTTCTTGGATAATTCACACTGAAGAGGCGTGAAGAGGTAGGAGACTGTAGTGTTGCTGCACCCCATGGACTCTGCTCCTCATTTGTGCAGCTAAAATGTATGTGACCTTCTCTTTACTTCTTCCAAGCTTTTATTGCTAGATGGCAGTAAAAACTTATAACCTTCCTGCCTTTTAAAAAGTGGCCCTGGGAATGAGCAATGTGGAGGAAATAATTTTCCATACAGAAGAGAAAAGGTAGGCTCTCTTTATATTGTGGCCCTTCTTAAGGAAATATGTCTATTAAAAAAAATGGAGGATACTTATTGTAGAACACAAAGGATTCATTCTAGTGTTAATACAAAAACTGATCGTTGCCTGGGGGAAGCCAAACCCAGCTGCAACTAGGCAAGCTACCACCACCACCCTGGGGCCCTGCCGGGGCCCTGAGGTGTGGAGCTGGGGGAAGCCAAACCCAGCCACAACTAGGCAAGCTGCTGTCATGGCCCCGGGCCCCGCTGGAGTCCTGAGGTTGGAGCCGGGGGAAGTGGAACCCAGCTGCAACCAAGTAAAGAGCACACCAAAAACACCATTTTCACATGGGTAACCCTCCATAGCCACCATAATTGCCATGGCTGCCACAAAAGCAGCTAGTCTCTATAACAACAGTCACAACCACTGTACAGATGGCATATCCAGACTCTCAACTTCATTGATACAAGGAGAGGCGCCAGTGGAGACTCCCCCCACCCCCGCCAAAAAAAGAGGTCCTCTTTCTCTTCACAAAGCACACTCAGGAGTAGTAGAGGAAGCATCTGATTTATGATAATAGGGGAGGACTTGATCACACCTATCTCAGTACTGGACAGATCATCTAGGCAACAAACCAACAGAGGAACAGTTAATCTGTCAGATGGAGAGAACAAGTCTATGGTTAATAGTGGGGGGGGGGAAGGAAGGGAAGAGAGAGATTGGATAAGAGGCATAAAGAATAAGTATGGGACTTCTGGTCAAGATGGCGGAATAGATGGTCCCCAGCATCACTCTCTCCCACAAATCAATGAATTTACAACTATAAAAGTGTAACATCAGCCAAGCTGGGGCCGCTGGAGCTCAGGTGAAGAGGAGGAAAGACCTGTGGAACTCAGGAAGGCGGGAGAAACCATGAAGGGAGAAAGAAAAAACTGCTCTCAGCATTTTGGGCTGTGGCCGCTTTAATGCTGGAGCACATGGAGCAGGAGCTGGCAGAAGCCGCAGCTGTGCCCTTTAGATGGAATTATTGGCAGAAGGGGAGAAGAGGACTTTTTTTTTTAAAGATGACCGGTAAGGGGATCTTAACCCTTGACTTGGTGTTGTCAGCACCATGCTCACCCAGTGAGCCAACCGGCCATCCCTATATGGGATCCGAACCCGTGGCCTTAGTGCTATCAGCACCGCACTCTACCGAGTGAGCCACGGGCCGGCCCAGGAGAAGAGGACTTTAATGGCCCCCAGGACAGCAAGACCACTAACAGGGTTCCTGTGGACCCACGCAGGAGCGAGGAGCCAGAACAGCTGAAAAAGGGGAGCCGAGCACTCAGAGGCCAGTGAGTCATCACAAGGGACTGGTGCATGGCCTGTCCCATGGGAAGTGTTTGGAGCATGGGTGGTAGGGGAGATGGGCTCACTGGGAGAACACTGGGACACAGCAAGGTCAGCCAATCTGCCCCCCATCAGTGCAGGACCACTCAGAGGAGACTGGTCAGGAATGAAGAATTGCGTGGGGTGCAGTTAGATGAAAAAATTCAGGCCCGGATCAAAGTTTCTATACAACCCAGGTGCACCGAATATCTGGAGAGCCGGAAGTACCTATAAGGTCAACCATTAAATACTGAGCTGCACAAAAAGCCTTCCCTAGGGAAACAGCAGCAAAGCAGCAATTTACCTCAACCACACAGTTCAAGTACTGGTTCCCACAGGAAGTTCCCCTGTTCTAGAAGTAAGCAAAGGACAAAAACTTAGTTCTGGTACAGGCACACCATGAATGCCTTGGGGCCCACCAGGGGACATGAGGCATAGAGCCAGGGGCAGGACCCCTGCCCACAACCACTTACACCACCAGCACCTTGGGGCCCCACCCAGGAACCTGAGGATTGGAGCCAAGGACCGGACCCCACTCCCAAATACAGGCACACCACCAATGCCTAGGGGCCTGCCGGGGCCCGGTGCTAGCAGCCAGGGATCAGACCCCCTTCCAACAACCAGGCACACCATGCCAGCACCTCAGGGCCCACCTGGGGACCCAAGGCCTAGAGAAGGGGATCGGAATCCCCTCCCACAACCAGGCACATAGCACCAGTGCCTCAAGGCCCACCCAGGGACCCAACGCATGGAGAATGTGAGTGGACCCCTCTCCCACAACCATGCTCACCACACTAGCACCTTGGGGCCCGCCAGGGGAGCTGGGGCATGGAGAAGGGGACTGGACCCCCCTCCAACAACCAGGCTCACCAGGTCAGTGCCTCCGGGCCTTCCCTGTGACCCAGGGCATGGAGAAGGGGACCAGACCTCCCTCCCACAACCAGGCACACCTCGTCAGCACCTCGGGTCCTGCCTGGGGACCTGGGGAATGGAGAAGGGGTCCGGACCCCCTTCCACAACCAGGCACACCGTGCCAGTGCCTCGGGGCCCGTGCTGGGACCCAGGGCATGGAGAAGGGGACCGGACCCCCCTCCCACAATCAGGCATACCGTGCCAGCACCTTGGGGCCTGCCCTGGGACCTGGAACATGGAGAAGGGGACCGGATCTCCCTCCTACCACCAGGCACACTGCACCAATGCCTTGGAGCCTGTCGTGGACTTGAGGCATGGAGAAGGGGACCAAAACCCCCTTCCACAACCAGGCACACTGCGCCAGCACCTCGGGGCATGCCTAGGGACCCAGGGTAAGGAGCTGGGGACTGGACCCACCCCTCCCACAACCAGGCACACCGTGCCAGCACCTCAGGACCCACTTGGGGACCGGGGGCATGGAACCAGGGATCGGACACTCTCCACAACCAGGCACACTGCCAGCACCATGGAGCAGGCCAAAAACATCTCCTCCATGTGGGAGGCCTACCACAGCCACCACGATAACCATGGCTGCCGTGAAGGCGGCTAGATGCCACAACCACCACGCAGATGGTCCACCATATTGGAGTGAGTTGACACAAGGAGAGTCACCAGCAGAGATAAAGAAAGGAGGAGGATGTTTGTCTCCACAGAGCCCATTTCATAGTGATGGAAGAGACATCTGGTCTATGATAGTATCGGGGCAACTGATCATTCCTCTCAGCATTGGACAGATTATTTGGGCAGCAAATCAACAGAGTAACCATTATTCTTTCAGAGGAAGAGAAGAAATCTAGGGTGATTAGAGGGGGGAGGGGAGAGGAAAGGGGATGGGGTAGGACTGGACAAGGGTCATAAAGAATAACTATAATTGGAAACAATATATATGCTAGTAATATTGATTTGATCAACATATCTCAATGTTGAGCCCCCAAAATATGTATAATCAATTTGCTTTTCTTTTTTTTTTTGTCTTTTTTCGTGTCCGGCAACGGATCGCAACCCTCAGTGTCGCGCCCGGACCGGGACCGGCAACGGGATCGCAACCCTCGGTGTTGCTCCCACACCTTGCTCAGCCATGCTAATAAAAAATACATAATTTTGATACGGAAAAAAAATCAATGTAGTTCACCATATTAAAAGAATAAGCGCTGGCCCGGTGGCGCACTGGAGAGTGCGCCGCTTGGGAGCATGGCGGCGCTCCCGCTGAGGGTTCGGATCCCATGTGGAGACCAGTTCCCGCTCACTGGCTGAGCGTGGTGCGGGCGTAACACCGAGGGTTGCGATCCTGTTGCTGGTCCCTGGTACAGGCGCGACACCGAGGGTTGCGATCCCGTTACCGGTCAGTAAAAAAGACAAAAAGGAAAAAAAGAATAAAAAAGAAAAACCAGTCTCAATAGATCCAAGAAAACAAAAACAACAAAAAAACCCACACAAAAATACTGAGCTTGTTAATGCATTTTCACTAACTTACAGGCAGCTTTTGAGATGTCCTCATCTGAAGGAACAAATGCAATTGGGGCCTCTGGACAAGCCACAGATGCATAGTATGTGGGCAAGGGCAGATGTGGATGTATTTACCCAATCTGGAGACTGTGTGAGGAGCTTGTTTTCTAGTCTTTGGCATTGAATAGCTTTAGTTTACAGCTCTGCTGAAGGATGAGATTATTTCAGGATTAAATGTTTGCTCAGTAAAAAATGGATCAAGGGTTCCCATTCAAATAAAAAGCAACTTGTAGGAAAATAATAGGGGATATATTTTGCTCATTATGAATCTTGTGGGCCGGCCCGTGGCTCACTCGGGAGAGTATGGTGCTAATAACACCAAAGCCACGGGTTCAGATCCCATATAGGGATGGCTGGTTAGCTCACTGGGTGAGTGTGGTGCTGACAACAAGTCAAGGGTTAAGATCCCCTTACTGGTCATCTTAAAAAAAAAAAAAATCTCTTTGTAATAATTTTCGATGATGTGGTTTCAGGAATGAAAGTAGTGTTGGGACAGTTTTTTTGTCTCATAAAACATGTGACCTACTAGGACTGTTGTTGTGTATTGTGTATTCACTATAAGTTTTGTGTAATTTTTCCTATTCATAAAATTTAGAGTATGGCTGTTTGGGATTTTTAAAAAAGTATGAATGTTCAGAGGCTGGTAACTAAACCTTTTAGCTTGTATTATTTCTTTTGCATTTGAGGTTATATTTAAATGAATAAACAATCTAAAAATAAATGGCTCAGTCCAAGTCTTATAGCTGCCTGGAAATTTGTCAACAACAGTTTTAAGTTGTGTTATCCACAAGATATTGTGTGTGAAGACAGTGACTAATGATGTAGAAATATGAATAAAGATTTTTTGGATGAACCAATGTTTAGAGAATTGTTGTTCAGTTTGCAGTGGTGTGTTTTTGTTTTTTTGAAGCACCCTATATTTTTAAAGTAAAATTATGATTAAAGGAGTTTGTTTCATGATGTAAACATATTTACCACCTTTTGTCATGTTCTTGAGGGTTCTTTTGGGGAAGATTATTGAGGCTCTTTGGTGACTCCATGATCATTAACAGGGTAGGTGATTTGTCTTGCCATTTCCAGACCAAGTGTCCAGTGCTCAATTAGTGGGTTGGTTTCTCAGCTCACAAAAGAGAAGCCCCATCTGGTTGGTGATGCTCTAGGGCTTTTTTCTAGTGATCACCAGATAGTTGTGAGTATGGTTAGCTGTAACGTACATGAGTTTTTAAAAATAGTTTGTAGTCTAGCAGATGAGTAGTATCTGAAATGCTAATAAATGAGAGTGGAGTTTTAGTCCCCCTAAAATGAGTGGGCATCAGTGATCTCGGGGATATATATATGTATGTGTATATATATATATATATATATA
>NW_007726314.1:369875-372655 GCF_000696425.1 Galeopterus variegatus | reverse complement strand
TGTGATCCGTTGCCGGACACGGGAAAAGACAAAAAAAAAAAAAAAAAAGTTTGTCTTTATTTTTGTAAGTTGATTAGAGGGTTTTAACAATTTTTTTTTTTTGTATACTGAAGAACATAACTGGCCTTTGTCCTGGGTTCCTGGCATAGAACATGTAAAAACCGTTGGAATTTCCCAAGTGATTGGATGACTTTGTTATTCATGAGCCCCTTGGATCATACCTGAATTTATGTTAACGAGATGATTCAGGACGGGGCATGGTCACCAGAAAGACCAACCATGTGATTAGAGGGTTGGTGTTTTGAGGCAACTGAACCTCTGGGGAAAGGAGGGGGCCTGACTTCAATCATGTGGCCAGTGATTCAGTCATTCATGTCTATGTTATGAAACCCCAATACAAACTCTGAACACAAAGGCTGGTGGATCTTCCTGCCTGGTGAACATATTGATGTGCTGGGAGGGTGATGTGCCCTGATTCCATGGGGAAAGAACTTGTATTTGGGAGCATTCCAGACCTTGCTCGATGTGTCTCTTCATTTGGCTGGTCTTGATTTGTAACCTGTATAATAAAATTGTAATTACAAGTATAGTAATTATAATTTCTGTGAGTTCTAGTGCATATTGAACCTGAGGGGGTCATGGGAACTCCTGAATTTGTAGCCAGTTGGTCAGAAGTGCAGGTGGCCTGGAGACCCCTGAAGTATAGCTGTCATTTGAAGTAAGATCTTTCTTGTTGGGGACTATGCCCTTTAACTTGTGGAGTCTAATGCTAACTCAGGGTGGCTAGTGTCAGAATTATATTAAAGTATAACAGTTGATGTCAGAATAGTTTTCTATTCATATTATAATTCTGCTTAAATTAGGTGTCAGATGTGAGTTGGTGAGAGGATATACACCAGAAAGGGGACATGGATTTTAGTCCTTCCCAGCGTGAGTATTAGGAAAAAGTTTATTCAGTCCAGTTATGTTTAATGTCTTTGTGTACCAAGGTTTGTACTAGACAAAATATGACAGGAAAGTCCCCATCCCTACTCCTTAGAAGCTTTTAGTATGATGTGGTAGACACATGGAATTTTTGTGTGCTATGGTAGAAAAGGGGGGCTGCTCAGCTCTTGGAGTAGAAGTATCTTTCCTGAGTCTTAGAGGATGGGGCTGGGATGGAGATGGGCCTTTTAGGCAGATGCTACTCCAGGAGCAAAGAAATGTCAAACCTACTAGTTTGTATTAGGTCAAGAGGTGGTGGGTGACAGTGATTATTTTAGAGTAAAGGTCTATGTTTACTGGCTGGATGTATCTGTTAGGACAGTGCTTTGCAAAGAGTGGGTCAGCCCAGCTTTGTGAAAGCTTTCAGTGTGCCGCGGTCCACAGGCACCTAGCAAGCACCCTCCCTGCCGCCAAGATTCTGAAGAGGAAGGTCAGCTCAGCTGAAAGGACAGCAAAGGAAAGGTCCAAGAGGGGATCAGCGAGGTTGTCAGCTAAGCCAGATCCTGCAAAAGTGGAAATGAAGCCAAAAAGGCAGCAGCAAAGGATAAATAAATCTTCAGGCAAAAACGTGCAAATGAAACTAAAGGGAAAACAGGCTGAAGTGACTAAAGAAACTAAAGATTTACCTGCAGAAAACAATGAAACTAAAACTGAGGAGAGTACAGCCTCTGATGAAGCAGGAGAGAAAGAAGCCAAGTCTGATTAATGTCGTATACCGTGTCTTATCAGTGGTCCTTGTCACCTTTCTCATATAATCCAGATGAATATTTTTATCAACTATTTTGTAAATGCGAAATTTTTTAGTACTAGAAACTTTTTAAAGGGGGAGGGACTCCCACCTCATACCATTTTTTAAATAGTATATACTTTTTTTAAAGTAGTGACATCAGTCGCTGGGTATTTTTTTTTTTTTTTTTTTTTTTTTTTTTTTGGAAAAGTCAGAATATTATGGGAGGCTTTGGCTATCTTGGGTGTCAGCTTAAAATTCCATAGATGGGGGGTAGTTTTCATATCCTGTAATACAAATTTGGCAATTTGGAGTCACAGTTGTGCATTTAATGTGTCTTGAACATTTTTTTTTTTTCCCTTTTTGTCTTTTTTACCGACCGGTAATGGGATCGCAACCCTCGGTGTCGCACCCGTACCAGGGACTGGCAACAGGATCGCAACCCTCGGTGTTGCACCCGTACCGCGCTCAGCCAGTGAGCGGGAACCGGTCTCCACATGGGATCCGAACCCTCGGCGGAAGCGCCACCGCGCTCCCAAGCGGCGCACTCTCCAGTGCGCCACCAGGCCTGCCCATTGAACATTTAAAATTACTTTTATTCCCATGTTGTTTTTTAGTAGAATTGTTTCGTAAAGAAAACCACTCCTTGATTGTTGCTCTCCTTCCCAGAATTGTGTACGCTCTGTAACATCTTTGGTCATGGTAGTCCAGTTTTCCTAATAATTTTGTTAATGTGCTATGAATGATTGAAAATTTGAGTATGTTGGGGCCCGCCTGTGGCTCATTTGGGAGAGTGTGGTGCTAATAACACCAAGGCCATGGGTTTGGATCCCTATAGAGGGATGGCCGGTTAGCTCACTTGGGAGAGCATGGTGCTGACAACACCAAGTCAAGGGTTAAGATCCCCTTACCAGTCATCTTTTAAAAGAAAAAAAAAAGAAAGAAAATTTGAGTATGTAGTGTATATGATATTAAATTATGAATTGGTGGGATTTATGTAATACCGGTATCTGAAGATACTGGTACTTGATATCCTTTTAAGGAGAATTTGCCTCCAAATTTGAAGCTG
>NW_007726314.1:354895-369585 GCF_000696425.1 Galeopterus variegatus | reverse complement strand
AACACCAAGTCAAGGGTTAAGATCCCCTTACCAGTCATCTTTTAAAAGAAAAAAAAAAGAAAGAAAATTTGAGTATGTAGTGTATATGATATTAAATTATGAATTGGTGGGATTTATGTAATACCGGTATCTGAAGATACTGGTACTTGATATCCTTTTAAGGAGAATTTGCCTCCAAATTTGAAGCTGGAAAGTCACTGGAATAATGGTTTTAAAAAGAATCATAATACATGGCTTTTTAGAGTTTCGATATGTATCTTAAGAATTGTGTACACATTGAAATGTCTGTGTACTGATCCTCAACACAACCAATAAAATCTCACTTATGAAAGAAAAAAAAGGGTGAGTAAATGTTAATTTTTTGCCAATAGTAAAAAATAGTGTAATAAACCCCATCTACTGATTATCCAACTTCATTAACCCATGGCCAGTGATACCATGCTAAATGTTTATCACCAGCTCTGTTTATAAACTGTATAGTGTTTGTAAATTTCCCGTGGGAAGTATTTACTCATGCATTTACTTACTATGGCCAATTTCAAGCTACCAACCCAATTTCACTGAACATGGAGTTGGGGAAGGAATGTCAGAATCAGTTCTTGTGAACTGGCTGCAGCTCTTGAGACATTCCCACTTGAGATTATTTTTAAAAGTTCCCCCTCCCAGATTATTTTTAAAACTTCCAGAAATGTATCCATAAGTATTTCAGTTTTTGTCTCTGAGGACTATTTTTAAAAAAGTATACCCACAAAACTTGTATTACATCTAAAATAATTAACAATAATTCCTTAGTATCAGATAGCCAGTCTGTGTTCAAACTTCTCTGCATATCTGCAAATAAGGTCTGTACATTATATTTTATATATTTTATATATATGGGTTTTTTGTGTGTGTGCTGGCTGGTATGGGGATCCAAACCCATGACTTTGATTATCATAAGTCTGCACTCTAACAAACTAAGCTAACAGGCCTATATTTTTAAAGACTTTTTTAATCTATAGGATCTCTCTCCATCTTTCTTTTTCCTTTGAAGCTCATTTGTAGAAAAAAGCAGGTTGTTTATTTTGTAGAATTTTTCACTATCTGGAGTTTGCTGACTACATCACTGTGATGTTTACATCAAAGTTCCTTTGTTTCCTGTTTTTCCTCTACATTGATAGTGAGTTTTAGAGAAGTGGTTCTTCAAGTGAGGTTCCAGGATCAATAATGTCAGCATCACCTGCAAAACTTGTTAGAAATACAAGTTCTTGGCTCCACTCCAGGCCTATTAATCAGAAACTCTAAGGATGGGGTGCTGCAATCTGTTTTAACTGTCCTTCCAGGTGATTCTGATCCCCCTTGTTCGAGAACCATTGCTCTCTAGGCTGGATCAGATTCAGGCTTGTTTGTCACTGCCACCTCCCCACCCCAAATCCTATTTCATAGCTGTTGATGTATTTTTCATTAGGAGGCACATAAGGTTGATTGGTCTCTCTTATTTATGATGCTGATGGTCTTCTTTTTTTTTTTCCTTTTTGTCTTTTTTTACTGACCGGTAAAGGGATCGCAACCCTCGGTGTCGCGCCCATACCGGGGACCGGCAACGGGGTCGCAACCCTCGGTGTTGCGCCCATACCGGGGACCGGCAATGGGGTCGAAACCCCCGGTGTTGCGCCTCCTCGGTGTCGCGCCCGTACCGGGGACCGGCAACGGGGTCGCAACCCTCGGTGTTGCGCCCATACCAGGGACCGGCAATGGGGTCGAAACCCCCGGTGTTGCGCCCGCACCGCGCTCAGCCAGTGAGCAGGAACCGGTCTCCACACGGGATCCGAACCCTCGGTGGGAGCGCTGCTGCACTCCCAAGTGGCGCACTCTCCAGTGCGCCACCGGGCCAGCCCCTGATGGTCTTCTTGATCGTTGCCTAGACAGTTAATTCACTGGGGTTGCAAATATCATTGTTTTTTCTGTCATCTCTTCTACATAAACAAACTAGAATACTTTTTTAAAGAAAAACTTCCCTCAGCAACTCCTAGTATAGTTTGTTCAGGAAAGGCAGCATAAATGCTTGTTTTTGCTTTTATTTACCTGTTTTTAGAATAAGTTGTTTCCTAGCATTTTCCAAAGATGACCAATGAAGTCTTTTTATTTTTTTAAAACATATCAGTACTGTTTAAACTCAAGGACTTAACCATATTTGATATGTTTTAGTCCATTTGCCATTTTGTTCTTATTTGAGGCTTATATAATCCTATCTTTTTGTAGTGGTAACCTCTTCAAGTTTCCTCCTGATTCCTTTTGACATGGTCCTAGTAATTTTTTTTTTTTTTTTTTTTAAAGATGACTGGTAAGGAGATCTTAACCCTTGACTTGGTGTTGTCAGCACCACACTCTCCCAAGTGAGCTAACTGGCCATACCTATATAGGGATCCGAACCCGTGGCCTTGGTGTTATCAGCACCACACTCTCCCAAGTGAGCCACGGGCCAGCCCTACATGGCCTAGATTTCTGATAGAAGATTTTCCAGTCTTATCTTGTTACATTTTTAGTTCTAGACCTGAAATCAGCAATTTCTTCTAGGAACCGTGTTTCCCTTTAGGCAGAAAAGATAGAGAACACGGTCCAGATGGTAGGGATACTCATTGCTCCTGGGGTTAGTCATATTTCTAATTCAAATTCAGGCCTACAGTGCTTGACTTAACCTAACGTATATTCTTTCTTCAATGCCAAAAAATTCCAGTATTCAGTAACACTAACATAATTACTCATTTTCTTTATCCCATAATGTACACGTAATAGTTTGAGTCAATACTAGCAGTATGATTTCTGAAAACAGATTAGGATCTTCTTGAGTTCTTATCTTTAGCATATACTCCACTAGGATATCCAGTGAAATCACTTAAAATAGTTTTTTCTGTGAGTCTCTTCCCAATTCAATATACAGCTAGTTTGCTTTAATTTGCTTTATGTTTTAGGGTTTGCTTTTTCTTTCTTTCTTTTTTTTTTTTTAAAAGATGACCGGTAAGGGGATCTCAACCCTTGGCTTGGTGTTGTCAGCACCACGCTCAGCCAGTGAGCAAACCGGCCATCCCTATACAGGATCCGAACCCGTGGCCTTGGTGTTATCAGCACCTCACTCTACCGAGTGAGCCACAGGCCGGCCTAGGGTTTGCTTTTTCTTTTTTTTTTTTTTAAAAGATGACTGGTAAGGGGATCTTAACCCTTAACTTGGTGTTGTCAGCACCACGCTCACCCAGTGAGCGAACCAGCCATCCCTATATGGATTCCGAACCCATGGCCTTGGTGTTATCAGCACCGCACTCTACCGAGTGAGCCACGGGCCGGCCCCCTAGGGTTTGCTTTTTCTAATTTAATTTTGTAATTATGAGAAAAATTTATGTGGTTCAAAAGTCAAATCTATAAAATAAGGTTTATTTAGAGAAGACTGGCTTCTACCCATGTAGCCTCCTCTTGATTCCCTCCCTCCCTCCCCTTTAGCAGTATAAGTCAGTCTCATTTCACATTTCTTCTCTCTTTTTTTTTTCCTTTTTTTTGTCTTTTTTCGTGACCGGCAACGGATCGCAACCCTCAGTGTCACGCCCGGACCGGACCGGGACCGGCAACGGGATCGCAACCCTCGGTGTTGCCCCCGCTCCTCGCTCAGCCAGTGAGCGGCCGGTCTGTATGTGGGATCCAAACCCTCGGCGGGAGTGCCGCCGCGCTTCCCAAGCGGTGCACTGTAGCAGTGTGCCACCGGGCCGGCCCAAGCTTTTTAAAAATACTGATGTGCAGGCCCTACATCCAAGCAGTTAATTCATAATTTGGGAAGAGAGTTGGAAGAAAGTGAGACCCAATCATCAGTATTTTTTTCAAGTGTCCATTTGATTGTCATGGGCAGCCAAAGTTAAGAACTACTGACATTTAACTGTTTTTGTGTTTTTTTCTTAATGATATATCCTTACACTTAAAAAAAAAAGATAATAAAAAAAAGGGATACATATGTTTTGATCCCTTCCTCCCCCTCTTTTAAATGCCAGCTGGTGTGTGACTGCACGAGTCACTGAAGAACCTGACCTGGAGAGCAACTGTGAGAAAATGTGCATTTAACAAGCTTTCCAGGTTATCCTGCCACCCACTGAAGGTGGACAATGTTAATGTGTGATAGCTGTTACAGGAGTTTAAAAAAAACTGCACTTGAGTATTTTTCTTCTAAAATACATTTTAAAAATATAAATGTAGGAAATTCTAAACACATTTATATGATTCTAAAAGTTGAGACTCCCAGGGCATCATGAACACACATGTGACTTGGGATCTGTATATTATTGCATGATTCAGATTTACCACTTAGCCTGATATGTGATTTCTATTTGATTAGTAGTATGTGACATCTGTCTTGTGTTTTAATTACAAAATATGTGAAATTTTGTCCTTGAGAATATGAAAATGGATTTTTTTCTAATCTTTTTATTTGATCATAGTTTTAATTTCTTTTTGGCATCAGTTACCGAGACCATTTCATTCCCTCTCTGCTCTTAATCCAAGCACTCAATAGATATTGTAAATACCAATTGGTGTTCCATCAATTTAGAACAATTCGGTGGCCATGGAAGTTTGGGAAATGCTGTTATGGGTTGGGGAATGCATTAAAATGCTCCATAAAGGGAGGGACATCGTTATGTTTATACCCTAGGCAAGCAGTGTGGAGAACTGGTCTGAGGCAGGGCCAGGCTAGATGCTCGGAGACCCCATTGCAATCCATTGTAATAATACAAGTGAATGGTGATTAGGGCCTGAATTGAACCAAGCGAGAGAGTTAGCGTTAGGGGCTAGTAGCATATGTGATTTGTTCCTTGATGACTGATTCATGTTAGTTAAATTCTCTGGAAATTAGAGGCTGGCCCGTGGCTCACTCGGGAGAGTGTGGTGCTGATAACACCAAGGCCACGGGTTCAGGTCCTATATAGGGATGGTCGGTTAGCTCACTGGCTGAGTGTGGTGCTGACAACAACAAGCCAAGGGTTAAAATCCCCTTACCAGTCATCTTTTAAACATAAATAAATAAATAAATCTGGAAATTGACTTATACAGGAATATGGTAGACCTGAGTTTATGTCCTGGCTCCTCTGTCACAGCTGCCAAACTTCAGTATTTCCATTCTTTTTTTTTTGGCGGCTGGCCTGTACAGGGATCTGAACCCTTTACCCTGGTGTTACAACAGCACACTTTAAACAACTGAGCTAACTGGGCAGCCACAGTATTTTCATTCTTTTTCTTTTCCCCCCAGACAGTATTTTCATTCTTAAAAGGGAATTTTTGATTTCCTTTCCAGATTATGGTGAAAATTAAAGATAATGTTTGCTATATACCTAGCATTGTGTCTGGTGTGGTTAATTGTAATTGGCTGGGTGATCGTTCCTATTGATCCTAGAACTCCTGTCTCTGAAAACTAGAGTACTTGATTATATTAAAATCCTTGGGAAGCTGGATTATCTGTAAAAATTTTGATTGGAAAATACAGAATTAGAATCAGCAAAAAAGCTGGAGGGGAGTGAGAATGGGAAGGAGGTGGTATTCCTCTAGCTCTGCAAAAGCCTGATGCAAAGTTGGTCTTTACCCTATAGCAAATAATGATTCTTCAGGGCCTGGATAGTTTGTGTTTATGGAGTTAGAGTTTCTGTCCCTGGGTGTGCAGTGCTCTTTGTCACCTTTGACTTGATACCAAATCCCCACCACTCCCTGCTTTTGATCTTGCCATAGTCAGATCCTGTACTCAGGGTCCTGGAAGATGTTCTGTCTCTTCCTCTGTGGCATGGATTACATTGGACAACCATTCCATCCTTGACCCATTCTTACAGTCTGTGTGTTTAGGAGGTCATAGAGAGTAATGAGAACAGTCTGGTGGGAGACAGTAGTGTCGCTGCCCCTGACTTCGGGAGCCTGGAGGAACAGGAACTGTGAAGGTGATTGGTTTTATTCTGGACCTTTTGAATTTCAGGTCCAGCCCATGGGGCTGGAATTCCAGCTGACATTTAGCCAATAGTGGGAATGTGGCTCTTGAGAGTGCAAAGGTCATAAGTCAGTCTCATTTCACATTTCTTCTCTCTTTTTTTTTTCCTTTTTTTTGTCTTTTTTCGTGACCGGCAATGGATCGCAACCCTCAGTGTCGCGCCCGTACCGGACCGGGACCGGCCACGGGATCGCAGCCCTCGGTGTTGCTCCTGCCCCTCGCTCAGCCAGTGAGCGGCCGGTCTGTATGTGGGATCCGAACCCTCGGCGGGAGCGCCACCGCACTTCCCAAGCGGCGCACTATAGCAGTGCGCCACCGGGCTGGCCCACATTTCTTCTCTTTTGCATATGCCTTCTCTCCTGCTTGGAATGTTGTCATCCCCCTCTTGTTTTTCTACTGAACTATTGTCTTTTATCAATGGTTCAAGTTTCCTTTTCTGCTCAGCAACAATCCTATAAGGTAGATACTATTATCATCTTGGTTTTATAGGTGAAGAAATTCAGGTGCAGAGGTTAAATTACTTGTTTAAGATCACACTGCTAGTAACTAAGGTGACACTGGGATTTGAACTCAACAAGCATGGCTCAGACTCCATGCTCATAATCACTTCACTCTTCTACTTTCTTGGCCTTTGGTAAGTACTTATTGTATGAAGCAACTGTTCACAGTGGTCATCTCAGCTGTGCAAGGAAAGAGTCCTGGCACCTCCATGCTTGTGAATGTGCCAGGAGCCTGAAATGCTCGTGGGTCCACGCTAGGTCTCTGTGGGGGATTTAAGGAGACAGGTTTTCCCTTTCAGTACAATATTTCCAGTGAGACAAAAAGCAATCCCCAAATCTTTCCTAATACGTTCTCTTTTTCCTGGTCCTGTTACATTTTCTTGGTTCAAGCCCTCCTCATCTCTTGGTAGGATGTTACAATAGGCCTATTACTGGTCTTCCCATTCTGTGTCTTATTCCCTTGGTGATGCTGTTACTAAAATCATCTTTCTAAGATGCATGTATGACCCTCTTACTTCCTTATGGAAGATCCTCCATTGGCTCCCCAGTGCCTACAGCAGTTCCTGATCCAAACTAAAAAGTGAGCTGTTCTTCTGTCCCTAGTTTGGAATATTCCAGGGAAGAACCCTGACTAGCTTGGCTTGGGTCAGGTTACCATTCTGGAACAAGTTACCATGCTGGGGCAGTGAGAACACTGTGGTTTGCCCAGCTTGGATCATGTGTCCTATCCTGTGGCTAAGTTGGAAGTAGGGGGGGCAGGGTTGGAAGTGAAGCCCCACAAGGACTTCAAGTCTTGGAGAGACTACTCCTAAAGTATAACCCATTTATCTAGCTAGAAGGAGGAAGGGATATGGAGTAGTGCCATAGGAGGTGGGTAGACTCATTGGTGTGGCTAAACACTATGTTGTGGCCTTCAGCCTGTCCTCTACCTTCCTGCATTAGTTCAGCAGATATTCGTTCTGCTCAGCACTGGGACAGGGGAGGATAAGAGTGCTCCTGCCTGTAAGAGCTTATCATCTGGTGGGGGCAGCAACAAGCAAACAGGCAACATGATGTGACAATTCCTCTATGGGAGAAAGCTGGGAGAAAGTCTGATATACAGTGTATTGCTATAGATCCATAATTAAATAATGGAATGGTGGAATTTATTTCAAAAAATGTAAAACAAGCATTTTCATTTACTAACATCTTTACTTTTCCTCAGTGGTCAAATTTAGATGAGTCAGATCCTGGCTCGACCATCCTATCTGTGTGACCTTGGGGGCAATTTTCTGAGTCTGTCTCCTCAGCTACAAAATGGAATGGTAATAGGTTAGTTTTGAGGACTACAGGTGATGATGCATTTTAAATGATTGGCATAGTACTTACACATAGTGAGACTTAAAAAATTGTAACTAACAAAAAATGTTTGAACAGGGTATACAAGGCAAAATAGGAACTTTGAAGAAAATGTAAAACTGACTCCAGTCTTTTAAAGATATATAAAACAAACAAAAAGATCCCTCCACAAAACTATGCTGTCCCTAACATTTTACATTCACAGAACCTTCATACATAGGGTCATTGAGTCTGTTCTCAGGTCTTTTGGGCTAAGTGGTACTACCCTCATTGAAATTGTGAGGATACTGAGGCTCAGAAAGGTTTAAGTTCTTTTTTTTTTTTTTTCCTTTTTGTCTTTTTTCGTGACCAGTAACGGGATCGCAACCCTCAGTGTTGCACCTGCACTGCGCTCAACCAGTGAGCAGACCGGTCTCTATATGGGATCCGAACCCTCTGCGGGAGCGCCGCCGCACTCCCAAGTGCCACACTCTACCGAGTGCGCCACCGGGCCAGCCCAGAAAGGTTTAAGTTCTGAAGCTAGAATACAAACCTAACTTTTGACTTCAAATCTTATGACTGTTACCCTTGTTTTGTTCTCTAAAGTCATGTCAAATATTAAGAATGAATGTCATATTTAAAATGACAATTAGACTAAAAGTTAGTGGGACAGCTTTTGTCATTTGAAAATAGGTATTTCTTGTACAAAGAATTTGATAGGTTAGATCTTTGGCTTTCAGTTTTCTTTACACACTGATTTTTGCTGGAAAGGATGCCTTGGGTGTGGGTGGAAGTGCCTACTTGTGTGGCTAGCATGTAAAGGAGGATGGAGAAGCCTGACCTGCCTCTTCACACCTTTGCATCAGGGCTGAGGACAGCTGAGATAGTAGAGTCTGTGTTAGGTGGTACCTGCTGGCTGCGGTGTATGTTAATATTTATGGGTAATTAATTTGTGCATTTGAGAATACAAAATGACTTCTCCCCTCTTGTAGATTGCAATACCTATATACTTGGTGAGTAAGAATCTTCCATTTTCTCAATAGCATAGCAACTCTAAACACTAGTGCTTTCAAAAGAAACAAAAATCATAAATGGAGGAGATTATTTTTTTTGAGTGTCATGTGATTTCTCATTTGGGGCTCACAGCTCTAGTACTGCAAAGAGTGTACCAAATATCTTTTTGCTTCATTAAGACGTCTGCATTGTTTTTTTGTTTGTTTGTTTGGTTTTTTAAAGATGACCGGTAAGGGGATCTTAACCCTTGGCTTGGTGTTGTCAGCACCATGCTCAACCAGTGAGCTAACTGGCCATCCCTGTATAGGATCTGAACCCATAGCCTTGGTGTCATCAGCACCGCACTCTCCTGAGTGAGCCACGGGTTGGCCCTTTGTTTTTTAAAATATGAAGTGTTTTTTTTTTTTTGTCCTTTTTGAGACCGGCTGCATTGCGCTCAGCCAGTGAGCGCTGTGAGCGAACCGGTCATCCCTATATAGGATCTGAACCCACAGCGGGAGCGCTGCTGCGCTCCCAGCGCCGCACTCTCCTGAGTGTGCCACGGGCTCGGCCCGAAATATGAAGTGTTTTAAAAATATGAAGTCTCTACCTTCTTCTCTCCATAATTGATTTAATGCTAAATATTTAAGTTTACAGACATCAGAAGGAGCCTCATAATACTTTGGGTTTACGGTGGAGCTCTCCTTTTAAACTTGCATTGGGTGGGTAAACTTGCTATGTGGCTGCCCAGGAAAGAGAGAGGCTTAGGTGAGGTGAACATTGCTTTGACATCATTCTGTGGTGCTGTTGAGAGATTACTTGAAGGCTGAAGGTTGGATAGGATAATTTATACATCTACTCTGTAAACTTTAAATTGGCCATGTGCTGAGCTCTGTACTTGGTGCTGGGGATTTAGAGATTAGTCTGACAAAATTCCTGTCTTCTAGGAGTTCATGGTCTGTTCTATAGACAGAGAAAGAACCAGTTACAATGTGCCTAGAGTGTTTTCATTCATAAATGTATGGGATCCTAGGGGAGGGATATAAGGAACTGCCTGGAAGGATGAGATGGAAGGGAGCAGTGGGTGCACACACATAGAGAGGCTGTGAAAATGCTCTTGTTCTGGGCACAGGGAGGATTTTTGATGATTGGATTGGAAGAGGGAGAGGTATAGGAGGCAAGGCTGGAGAATTTTTTTTTTTTTTTGGCATCTGGCAGGTGTGGGGATCCAAACCCTTGACCTTAGTGTTACAACACCATGCTCTAACCAACTGAGCTGATTGGCCAGCCCTGGAGAAGTATTAATAATAAAGCTAGCTTCTTTTTTAAAGTATAATAAAGCTAACTTGCTCTTCACTAAGTATGAGCTAAGTCATACATATATTAAAGCTGACCTCAATTTCTCACAGAAACAGGCACCTTCTGAATATCAAAGGCCTTTAGAACTGGTGAATTGAAACTTCAGCTGTTTTCTTGATATCCTGAAAAAAGTGTTGAAATTCATAACTAAATATTTACAAAACATAGTGCTTGAAAACTAGAATATAAATTGTCGAGTTGATTCCTACTATAGTCAGGGCTGTGCTCTAAATTGCTGGAAAGCTACCCTGATTTCAAGGCTGAGTAAGGTCTGAGCTACTCTGATTTCTATGATATGTTATCAATTTATAGCCATGGTTTTCTACTCTGGAGCACATCAGATTTATCTCATGCAACTTTTTGGAAATATCAGTGGAACAAGGCATTATAGAATGTTTAAAATCAACAAGGTGGCCAAACTCAGTGCAAGATTCAAAATGTATATTTCTTTTTTTTTTTTTTTTTTGTCTTTTCTCGTGACCGGCAACGGATCGCAACCCTCAGTGTCATGCCCGCACCGGACCGGTACCGGCAACGGGATCGCAACCCTCGGTGTTGCCCCCGCACCTCGCTCAGCCAGTGAGCGGCCGGTCCGCATGTGGGATCCGAACCCTCAGCGGGAGCGCCGCCGCGCTTCCCAAGTGGCGCACTGTAGCAGTGCGCCACCAGGCCGGCCCCCAAAATGTATATTTCTTAAAAGAAACCAGAACTGCCAAAAAAAAAACCTGTTCACTTTTTGAGTGGATAGAAAGGATTGTAAAGTCAGTTGAGTACCCAACCCAGTGACCCTTCACTGTCAACATTCTTAATAACTTTCCACCTTTATCTTCTCTTGTTTTACTTAGGACCTTTAACATGGCTCATAGCAGCTACTTAAATTTTGTAAAACTTTCTTAAGATTGCAGACAGCTTTGTTATTCCCAAGGAAGAATTCTGGCTCTCTTGCCCAAATTTCTGCCCGAAGACTTTTTGTCTTCTGTATCCAGAAACCATAAAAGGTACCTCCTATTCTTTTTCAATCAGAATTATATCCCAGTCTTTGTCTGTTATTTTTAGTTCTTTGTGCTTTAATATGTATGGAGTGTTATGTCTAATGTGACCACTCTTATTAACCCAAGATTAAACAAGCTTTTGCTGTCTATAGAAAACAGTTGTGTTTACAAGTTCTCAGAGTTTAAAAAAATCCAAGCACATTTGAGAACTTTTTATTTTAGTCTAAATAGAACATAAGGCCAAAAAAAAAAAAAAAAAAAAAGTAAAAGCTTTGATCACAGTTGCCTGTAACACCAAATGAATAAAGAAGGGGTGTGGTGAGTTATTTTCTTCCTGTTACTATACCTCAGAACCTACTGAGTCTTTGCCTTTTATATTATAGGATGTGTTTGTTTATTGTCACAGTTAAATTACAAACTCCATGAGGACAAATGGTTTGTTTTGTTCTCTGCTCCAATCCCAGTGCCTAGCAAATAGTAAGTGCTCAATAAATATTTATTGAGTAAATGAAAAAAGTCATCTTTTTTCTGCTCTTCTCTCTGCTTCCTTTACTCTGTTTCATTTCTTCCTCATAGTCCTTATACTTAAAATTGATGTGAATCATGGCTAAGGGCTTTCAATAAATTTTTTTTAAACTGCTTTATTGAGGTATAATTTAATGCCATAAAATTTACCCATTTTTATTTTATTTTATTTATTTATTTATTTATTTATTTTTAAAGATGACCGGTAAGGGTATCTTAACCCCTGGCTTGGTGTTATCAGCACCACATTTTTATTTTATTTATTTATTTATTTATTTATTTATTTATTTATTTATTTATTTATTTATTTATTTATTTATTTATTTATTTATTTATTTATTTATTTATTTATTTATTTATTTATTTATTTATTTATTTATTTATTTATTTATTTATTTATTTATTTATTTATTTATTTATTTATTTATTTATTTATTTATTTATTTATTTATTTATTTATTTATTTATTTATTTATTTATTTATTTATTTATTTATTTATTTATTTATTTATTTATTTATTTATTTATTTATTTATTTATTTATTTATTTATTTATTTATTTATTTATTTATTTATTTATTTATTTATTTATTTATTTATTTATTTATTTATTTATTTATTTATTTATTTATTTATTTATTTATTTATTTATTTATTTATTTATTTATTTATTTATTTATTTATTTATTTATTTATTTATTTATTTATTTATTTATTTATTTATTTATTTATTTATTTTTAAAGATGACCGGTAAGGGTATCTTAACCCCTGGCTTGGTGTTATCAGCACCACACTCTCCTGAGTGAGCCATGGGCCGGCCCAATTTTAGAATATTTTATCACCTCAAAAAGATCTCGGTTGTGCCTATTTGCAGTCACTGCCCATTCCCACTTCAACCCTACCCAGCTTACCACTAATCTACTTTTTGTCTCTCCGGTTTTGCTTTTCTGGGCATTTCATATAAATAGAATCATACAGTATGTGGTCTTTTAAGCCTGGCTTCTTTCCCTTTAGCATAATGTTTTGTGTGTTGGTGTGTGTGTGGGGGGGCGCTATTCAGATAACACATAATCAACCTTTTCAAAGTGTATAATTCAATGGCGTTTAGTGTGTTTACAATGTTGTGCACCCACTGTGACTCTCTAATTGTAAATATTTTTTTCACTGCAGAACACCACCCTTTACCCAGTAAATGATCACTCCTCATTCTCCCCTCCTCCCATCCCCTGGCAACTATCAGTCTGTTTACTGTCTTTTTTTTTTTTTTTTTTTCTTTTTTCTTGGCAGCTGGCTGGTATGGAGATCCAAACCCCTTGACCTTGGTGTTACAAGGCTGTGCTCTAACCAACTGAGCTAGCTGGCCAACCTTGCTTTCTGTCTTTATGGGTTAAATATTCTGGATATTTCATATATGACCTTTTGTGTCTTTTTTTTTTTTTTCATTTAAGTAAAGTTTTTGAGGTTCATCCAAATTGTAGTATGTGTCAGTATTTTATGGCTGAATAATATTCCATTGAATGTATATACTGTAATTTGTTTATCCATTCATCTGTTTACGGGCATTTGGGCTGTTTACACCTTTTGTCTATTGTGAATAGTGCTGATATGAACATTTGTGAACAAATATGTGTTTGAGCAACTGTTTTTATTCTTTCGGGTATATATCTAGGAGTAGAATTGCTGGGTCATATGGTAATCTATGTACAGTATACCTTTTGAGGATCCGCCAGGCTGTTTTCACAGCAGCTGCCCTATTTTACATTGCCACTAGCAATGTACAAGGATTCCTATTTCTCTGTATCCTTGCCAACACTTGTTTTACAGTTTTTAGATTAGAGCCATGCCAGTGGGTGCAAAGTGGTATCTCATTGTGGTTTTGATTTGCATTTCCTTAATGACCAGTGGTGCTGAGTATCTTTTTATGAGGTTGGTGGTCATTTGTATTTCTTACAAATGTCTTGAAGAAACGTCTACTCAAGTCCTTGGCCCATTTTTAATTGGGTTGTTTGTCTTTTTGCTGTTGAGTTGTAAAAGTTCTGTATATATTCTGGATATTAAACTCTTATTAAAGATAGGATTAGCAAATATTTTCTCCCATTCCATATGTTATCTTTTTATTTTCTTGGGAGTATCCTTTGGTTCACAAAAGTTTTTCATTTTGGTGAAGTTCAGTTTACCTATTTTTTCTTTTGTTTGTGATTTTGGTGTCAAGTATATTCATTACTAAATTTAAGATCATGAAGATCTAGTCCTATGCTTTTTCCTAATAGTTTTAGCTTTTATATTTAGGTCATCAATTCATTTGGGGTTAATTTTTGTATATGAGGTTAGGTAGGGCTCCAGCTTCATTCTTTTGCATGTGTTATGCACATGGATATTCAGTTGACCCAGCACTATTTGTTGAAGAGACTATTCTTTCCATTGAATGGTGTTGGCAATGTTGTTGAAAATCAGTGGCTATAGATATTTGAGTTTACTTCTAGGTTTTCAATTCTATTCCATTGGACTATGTGTCTGTCCTGATGTTTGTACCATATTGTTTTGATTAGTGTAGCTTTGCAGTAAATTTTGAAATTGGGAAGTGTGAGTATTACTTCGTTGATATTCTTATGATGAGCCACTTTTGCATTCCTGGGATAAATTCTACTTGGTCATAGTAGATACTCTTTTTAATATGTGGTTGAATTCTGTTGGATTTGCTAGTGTTTTTGTGTGTGTGTGAGGATTTTTGCATCTATATTCATAAGGGATTTTGGTGTGTAGTTTTCTTTTCTGTGGTATCTTTGGCTTTGGTATCAGGATAATTCTGGCCTCATGTGTTAGGAAGTGTTCCCTCCTCCTTCATTTTTTTTTTTTGAAGAGTTGAGTAGAATTGGTGTTAATTTTTCTTTAAATGCTTGTTGGAGTTCACCAGTGAAGCCATTACGTCCTGACTTTTCTTTTTTTTTTTTTTTCTTTTTTTTTTTTCCGTGTCCGGCAACGGATCGCAACCCTCAGTGTTGCCCCCGTACCGGACC